>NC_089589.1:40193180-40455201 GCF_019320115.1 Miscanthus floridulus
TCAGGACGCCGTGCAGACGTGCGTGCTCGCCCGGCGCTGGCGCCACCTATGGAGGTTTGCCACTGGACTTCGCATCGGGTGAAGCGAGGACGATTGGGATGTCGTGCATGAGCTCCGTGAGTTTGTTGACAACCTGTTTCTGCTCCGTGGGCTCACACCTCTCGTCAAGTGCGAGTTCTCATTTGATGAATACCGCAATGAGGACATGCCCCGCGTGATGCTCTGGATCAAGCACGCCATACAGTGTGAAGTACAGATGCTCCATCTTAGAAAGATTTGGTTTGAGCGGTGGCCTTTCATCTCCCAGCATTTGACAAAGCTAGATTTTGAAGACATGCTCTTGAAGGACAAGCTCTTTAACTTTACAAGCTCTTGTCCAGCACTGCAGAATCTGACTCTTACCAACTGCTTCATCGTCTGAGTCCTTAAAATATCTGAGCATCAGCGAGTGCCGTTTCAGCCGCAGGTTCTGCACTCATGTTTGTGCCCCAAGTCTCATTTCACTCCGTCTTGAGGATCACTGGTACAAGACTCCTGTGCTTGAGGGCATGCCATCATTAGTGGATGCAATTGTCAGAGTCATCCATGACTCTGCAGATTGCTGCACTTATTCAGACTATGGGGATTGTGGTTTTGAGGTCTGTGAGGATTGTTATGGTGACAAACATGAGAATGACAATTGCGTGCTGCTGGAAGGTTTATCAGAAGCTAAGAGTTTGGCATTGGTAGCTGAAACAAAAACGGTGCGCTTCAAACCCTTTTCCTCTTTGACTCATCTATGTCAACTCGTGTAACTTGACTGCACTATACACATCAAGTTGTGGGCATCCGTAGACACTTGTACAGTCTTTTCATATGCCTTTCCACTGATTGGGTTTCTTGTATCATCATTTTTGCATTTTGACCATGACATTGCTTCATCTTTTATGTATCTTGTTCAGTTCATTTTCACAAGGGATTTGAAAAGGTGCCCCACATTTAACAAGTTGAAGACTTTACTACTAAATGAGTACTGGTGTCTGGCTCCTGGCTTCAGTGCACTAACTTGCATCCTCAAGCACACACCAGTTCTAGAGAAGCTCACTCTTCAACTTTTTTTGAAGGTTGACACTTTATTATTTACTTTAGCAGCATTAAAATTATTGTTAATTATCATTCTTGTTTAATTGTTCCCTTTGCCACAGGGACATAAACATGAGGTGGAAATGAAAGGAAGATACATTTCAATGCAGAAATCAGCGGCAATATCAGAATACCTTAAGACTGTTGAAGTCAAATGTAAAGCAGTCAGCCCGAATGTTGTCAAAGTTTTGAAGTTCCTTTGCACATTTGGCATATGTAAGCCAACTAGTGATTTTTTTTTCATTTGTTTCTAAATCTGAATTTTGCTCTCGTATACATAAAAAAAAGGAAGGAATAATGAATTTCATATGTTAGGATCACAAATTTAGTGAGAAATGAAGCTTCTCTAGAACTGGATTTGCTGATATAGACTGAGGTGCCCTGGATTTGCTGATGCCAAAAATATAAACGCAATTAGACAGCTGTGCTGATATAGACTGCTGTACTGATAGTTATTTAAATTTAATTGCATTTTATATACATAGCATAAAGCTTAATACTGCTGATTATGTTGACACAAAAAAATCTGAAATGATTAGTTCTGAGAAGAAATAGATTATGCGAGCGTGCTGCTTAGTTCAGTAGAATAACACAAACATGACCTTTTTTAGTTCCATGCACTATAGCTTTATTTGTGATTCTTCTCTTTGTTCATCCCGAGTTTGTATGACTCTATGTAATTGTCTATCAGCATCCGGTAGTAATATCTCTTTACTTGACCTCCCGTTGTTTCATTTTTTTTTTTTGTTATGAACTTTGAAACATTAAACTCTGGTGTGGTGAGGGGGAAAAATCATTCTCTGCAGCTTTTTCAGGGAGCAGTTTACTAGCAAGATGCATTCTTGGTATTGTTGTTGGATTAAGCTAGAAAAGGTCAGAAAATAAGTCTAAGAAATGGTTATTATCAAATATAATCAATCTTCTGGGCTTCTGGCTAAGTTTCATGTTACTAGAATCAGTTAGACTTGAAACAAGCAGATTAAGCTGCATGCACCATAAACCTTTCCGTGCACTGAAATCCATCCTAGTATTTCATTTGCACTATCAACTGAACATTTTTATTCTCCTGATGGCTCCTGGAACTAAAATCATAAATTATTATGCCTCGTGCAGATTTCTGTGTTTGAGTAGGGGTCAGCAAATATGGATTAAGATTTAAGAGTGAATGTTGTGACAAGGCTGACTATTCAGATGGCTCCTGAATTTCAGAAATGTAAATCTTGAGCACGAAAGATGTTGTGACAAGGCTGCAATCATTTGTCTACAAAGAGTTCTTATGTGGGTTCTAATCGCAGGAACAATGTATAATTGGCATTCCCTCAAGCTTTTATTTATTAGATATTTAGATTCTGGGACCTGGTTTATTGTGTCATGCTATTCTTATTGCTCATTTGATTTTTATTTATTCCTCGTATTAATTATGCGGTTGTTTTTATCAAATTTTTCCTCATCAGCCCAGAGTGTGGAACATCACTTCTCTTGCAAATTACGAATGTTGCTGCAAACCATTGGTCAAAATAGCAAGGTACTATTGTCCATTTACATGGATAAAGAACCATTTGAAAATTTTGTAATGTAATATTGAAACTCGGAGCCCCCCCCACCTAAAATCATTGGTATGATTATGCTAGGCGTATATTAAAAAAGGATTTTGAAATTCGGTGTTACTATGTGAGCTACCCTTTTATTTACTTATGCTTTGTCAGGTTTTTTTTAATTCAACTAGGTTTGTGCATGTGTATTGCTATGGAGAAGAAAAATTCAGCACATTAAGAATAAATTTCACTGGTGGTCCTTAAATTTGTCTCAAATTCTCATCCGAGCCCCTGTGCTTGCAAATTGCACATTGCACTCTCTAAACCTTTCTATAGTTCTCATCTCGGTTCTGGTATGCAAATTGCATATTCGGCTCCTAAACTTCTGGAGTTCCAATGCGGAGCTTGTGGCCAGGGTGAGGTCTAGGTTGCGACCGATCCATGGATGTCTTGTCCATGGGTGAGCTCGGGCTCCTTTGAGCAATGGCGACCCTGCTGGTGGCACGGGTGTTCCACGTCCTTGTGCTTTTTGTCATACATACCCTACCTGCAAGCCAGATCTTGCTTCTCCCAGTGCGGTGGCGGTCATCCATGGGCGAGGAAGGATGGCAACGGATCGGGTTTGGTGCGGATATCCGCGGGTTTCGGGTTCTGCGGGTTCGGGTTTGGGGATGGTTTTTCACCCACGGTTTTCGGGTTCGGGGCCCCGAAATCAATCGGGTTCGGTTTCGGGTTTGGTTTTCCACCCGTGGATATCCAATGGATATCCGAAATAAATCATTTGGAATTAAAACTCATGTTTTATAATATACTAATAATAATTTGTTTACTTAGATTATTAAATTTATTTAAAGTTGACTCATGAAAATATTTATTATTTGTTGCCTCTTGTTTATACATGTGAATATGTGTATATATATCCGCGGGTTTCGGGTATCCATTCGGGTTTCGGGTATCCGTTCGGGTTTCGGATATCCGCGGGTTTGGTTTTGGTGATGGATTTCCACCCGAATCGGTTTTCGGGGCGGGTTCGGGTTTCGATTTCGGGTTTCGGTTTTGGGTGCACGGAGACTCCACCCGATCCGAACCCGACCCGTTGCCATCCTTAGGCAAGGTGAGCTCAGCACTCTTGGCCCAATGGTGGCTGTCAATGGAGCCCACTGCTCTTTGTGCTCGGTCCATGAGCGAGCCCACAGACCTCCTCTCCGCTCCCCTTGCTGCGGCAGACAGTCGAGTCCCTTGCTGATGGTGGATGACAGACGAAGAACAACCGGTCCATCCTCTCTCTACGTATCTCCAACCAAATAGAAAACAAAGATAACCTGGTACCCTTAATGGAACAAAGAGATTTGACCATCCCTTCCTATAAAATTAAGATGGAACTGTCTCGTTCCATCTTGTCTCGAAACCAAAGTACCAAACACAACCTTAGAGTCTCATCAGTCCCAAATCTCCACAAGATAGATCTTGCCTCTATATATCTACCCCCTCCATTACTGCTTTTGAGAATCATGCCAAACTCTCTTCTAATTTGTATATACTTGGTCGCTTTACGGTGAAACGAAATTATACAGCATATGCAAATTAATGTAGCTCTTTCTTGTTGTCGAAGCTGCCTAAGTTCAAAGTCCTTGATTTGGCATGGATTTCTTGTATTTTCTAATGATATAAGTGACGGATGAATCAACGGCAAAAAGAAAGTGATTCGAAAAGAATTGTGGTTTCCCCGGAAGTGTTGACCATCCTAATGATGCAGCGATTGGTGGTCTGCCACCCTTCTTTCGTTCCCTGACGTGCGGGGCCACAAAATATGGGCCCACCTGTCGGTGTCTAGTTTCCCGCTATCGTGGCTTCGTACCCTCCCACCGGATGAATAACCGTCGTCTTCCTTCACTCTTTTCCCCACCCCACTACGCTCAACAGTTCTCCAGGCCTCGGGTTTCCTTGCCGCGAGATCGCAGACCAAGCTGCCGCCGGTGAGGACGTCAGGTCATCAGGTGAGGTGGCCGCCCATCCAATCCGTGCGCCCTTGCTCCATCTTCCTCCTCTGATCAGTTTGCACCCTCTCCTCAAGTCTCGCGTCTCCTTCGCCGTCTCTCGTCTGATGATATCGTTTCTTGATTCCGCAGCATCTTCGCCTGAAATCTCTGCTGATTCGTCCAAGCTACACGTCCTGGGGTGGCCGCCGTCAAGTTGAGGTAACCACAGGTCAAAGCCCCTCCTCCTGCTGGTTCCCATTCGCACCCTCCCCTCGCGTCTGCTGATCGTTTCATGGTCGACGCCCGCCACCTGCTCGGCAGAATGCATCCAGGGGAAAGTAGCAAGAGAGTTGTGCCTCCAGCGCTCGGCAGCGGAGGCAGCAGCGACGCCCTACCAGACGGCGTCCTGGAACACACATCCTTGGCTTCCTTCTGGCGCCGGAGGCCGTGCGGACGTGCGTGCTCGCCCGCCGCTGGCGCCACCTCTGGATTTCAGCCCCAGGCCTGTGCGTCGGGTGTCTCGGCCACAACGTACATGACCCGCCGCCGGTGGAGGAGTACCAGGAGTTGGTGGACCACCTGCTCCTCCTCCGCAGAGGTTCACCGCTGGACACGTGCGACTTTAGGCTGGGCCAGTTCCAGGACGACGACTCCGACGGGTGAACTTCTGGCTCTAGCACGTTATATCGTGCAAAGTCACGTCTTATCTCTACATGATCTCACGCTCCGTATCCATTGGGATTACTATCTTCTGCTACATGATCTGCCTCTTATCTCTAAGCACCTGACCAGGCTAGAGTTGTGCAGTGTATGGCTCCACAGCAACTTTCTTGACTTATCCAGCTGCCCGGCCTTGGAATATCTAGAGCTGCCTGTAGTTTCTTGATGGGCAAGAAGATATCGTCCGACTCCCTAAAGCATCTAAGCATCACGGACTCCCAATTCCATTGTTATTTCCGCACTTGCATTTATGCGCCTAATCTGGTTTCACTGTGCCTAGATGACCCTCGGTTCTCAAGTCCCATGCTCGACAGCATGCCGTTATTAGTGGAGGCATTTGTCCGGATAACCGAGGATTATCGGTACTTCTGTGACCTTTTGGTTGTCTTTGTGAGTCATGTGAAAGTGCTCGTGATGCCACTGGAAACAGTTGTGTGCTTTTCAAAGGTTTATCAAAAGCTAAGAGTTTGGTGTTAATGTGTACTACATCTGACTCGGTACGGTATACTTACACTTTGCCTTTTTATATTGATAAGTGATTGCTGAGTCATAACCTCATTTCTAAAGCATTGTCTACACCCTGATTTTGAACATTTGTTTTTGTTCACTACAGGGGCCTAAGTATGAAGTGGATATGAAAGGAAGCATCAGCCCAATGGAGCGATCAACTACAATTTCAGAACACCTTAACATAGTCAAAGTCAAGTGTCAGGCTGTTGATGAGAGAGTTCTCAAAATTTTGAAGCTCCTGTGTACCTTCAACATCCGTAAGCTAATTAGCAACTTTCCTCATGCTTCTACCTGAAAGTTCACTGCAAAATTATTGACAAATGAACACCCTGCACTGCTGCCACTGCATAGACATTTAGTTGGCAAATAAAATCTCAAAGTTACGTATACATGGAGTTATCGAGTTGAACATATTGCATAGATATTGAGACATTTATGTTGACTTCTAGAATAGTTCTGACTGTTTGACTTTGTTCTTACCATATTTGGCTCGCTTGTTAGTACTGAACAACAGAACAAATATCAGTTTTTAATTGCTCCAAGTAGTAACAGTGTAACATTCTCACATACTAGTGTTCTGCGGCCTCCCTTTTCTCTTGAAGGCTACTTAGTTATTACAGTTTATCATCGGTTATATGCACTACCACTATTGATTAAATCAGCTTTCACTCAATCCTTTACACAAGCCTGTTCATGCATTTGATTATCCAAGGAACTATTATTGCTTCTCCATACTTTTGTTGATTAAGCATACATTTGTTACCTCTTTCAGATATGTCATATGTGTCACAATCATTTCTGTGGTATCTTTACGTTGCAGCTTTTCTTCAGTCCTCACTGTGGCTAGAAGTTTGTTCATAGCTTATAGTAATGTGCCAGATCTATTTTTACGTTTTTATGTATTTTTCTCTGACACTTTTACCAGGTTTTAAGAGCGTAGAAATCCACATGTTTTCGGTTTCAATTTGTCTTTTTTATTTCCACAGATAGCAGGTTGCACTAATCTGAGAATAACCTGTGTCCACTTCCCGCTAGACCTGAAAGCAAGCTATCAAATGTTCTCTCCTTCTGAAAATTCAAACTTTCTGTATTCAGAAAACATGCGTGTTCTGCATTCTTCTGAAAGGGTAGTTTGCCTAGATGGATTCTAGTTCGGAGTTGAAATTGTTGAGTGTATCATGGTTAGATCGAAAACAATGTGTCAAACAATTGATCATGTTTTTTCATTCATTGTCAGGTTATTTGAACATTTCTATCAGGCTAGGCTGACTGCTAGTCGATTGAATTTCCTATTCAAGAAAGCCATTTCCTGCAGTTTTAGTAACTGAATTTCTGATCTTATAGATAACAATTAGCTCTGAGTACCGCCTTTCATTTTTGTGAAGATTTTGATTTTTGAAATGAGGCGCTAGAAATTTTGGGCTTTCAAGGGATCTACCTAAGGATGGCAACGGGGATTTACCCGTCGGGTATCGCCGGAACGTTCTCTTCCCCGCTACGGAGAATTCATCCCGTCCTCATCCCCGTTAACTGTCTCGGGTATAGATTCTTGCCCATCCCCGTACCCGTCGGGTATCGGTCGGGTAACAGATACCCGACGGGTACTGCATACCCAATAAACAAGGACACTTGGGGTCGCAGCTTTGCAATCGGAGACGTTTCTTCTTCACCCGGGTATAAGTGTCAGAGTCTCGGAGATGCCGAGGAGAAGGAGCGAGGTTGCGAGGAGGACGAGCAAAGGTGGCAGAGAGACCGAACTGAGGAAGCGAGGGGCACGAGCGCTCGTGAGGTAGGCGTGCTTGTGCTGCTGACGGAGATGGTGAGGAAAAATTGAACTAGGGTTCCTAGAACACACAAACTATATATATGATTGTTCAGATTTGGGGCAAAATACCTATGTTGAGCTTCTTTGGGCCTAATACTCGCATGACAACTCAAATAGTCGGGTTCCCCAACGGGTAACGGGGACGGGTAAACAGGGAACGTTCCCGTACCCGCTATACCCGTCGGGTATGGATTTTTGCCCATTTAGATACCCGCGGGTAAAGATATGATCCCATCCCGTCCCCTAATGGATCAAATACCCGTCGGGTATTGGGTATCGGGCCCGTTGCCATCTTTAGATCTACCATCTTTCACTTTAAGGAAATGCAAGGCTAAAGTTCGCTGCCAACAAGGTTGCCACCTCTTGTGTTACGCGTAATTGGGTGTGTCATGTCACTTATAAGCTTCTATAGTCGCACGAATGTGTGAGAAATGGCAGCACAAATTGTTCGGACAATTTAAATATCTAGTTTGTATCTGGCACATCATCTCACTGTCATTTCTTCTGCACAGAGATCATGAAGGTTTGTTTTATAATCTGGACCATTAATGTCCCTTCAGCATATACATGCTTTGGTTTAATGCCTATACGTTTGAGCTGGTAAGGTGACCTGTTGTCTTGTAGCAGTCAGTTCAATATCTCTCCGTGTTATTACGTGCAAAGGTTGAAAAGAACAAGATTGGAAAAGCAGAGATGACATGTCTCATTGGACATTTGGCAAATTTATATCCCGAAAAGACTGCCCTACACGCCAGGGCTTTACTCTTTTTACTGTTAGTGGTTAATTGGATAAAAGTAAAAGAGCAGTGGACAGCGGTGGAATATATGAAAAAGATATATTTCCGGCTCCATACCCTAAGACCACGGTTATATATCCTGGTGGAGAGCTGATGAGAATTACTTCTCCATTTACACTATAAGCCGAGAGCTTAAAAAAAATCGATCTCCATCCCTTCCCACTCTTCTCAATTTATTTGCCACAGGAATCACTTCAGAATTGATTCCCAGAATTGATTCTCACCTGCTCCCCACCTTGCTCCCCCACCAGAATAACTCCTTCGGAGAATCAAGAGGTGAAACCTAAGAATCCGTAATGAGAGCTCTACCAAAGTGGCCCTATGCCCATATTTGGTTCAGCTTTTGGAAGACAAAATTCCTTCCTTTGTCCTAAAAAAAGTTGGGCTTCCTTTCTTAGCTCATTTATAGATTCTAAGTTACCTATTTTAGATTTTTTTTGCATTTTCAATTTATGTAGGATTGCAATTGACATGCAACTTCAACCGTATGCTTTTCTTGTTCCTATGTTTTTGAAAATCCTATGTCCCGAAGAGGCCCGTAGCCTCGAATCCTACTTTGGTTCCTCATATGGCCATTTCATCAGATTAGACCTCTAACGGTATTAGTGGGGGATAAAATGACGTTTTAACCTTTGGCAAAATAGGTATGTTCAATTTTTATATACTCGCTTCGTCCCTGAATAAATCAATTTTTATAGTTGTCTTTAATCAATCTTCATTTAAGTTTGACCGGATTTATAGAAAAGAGCAACATGATTTATGATACCAAATTAATATAATTAAATCTATTATAAACTATATTTTTTATAATATGTTTATTTGGTGTCACAAATATTTGTACTTGTTTGTATAAATGCAGTCAAAGATAAAAAAATAGACTTAAGACAATTTTATGAATTATTTTTTTCAGCGATAGAGGGAGTATTTTATTTTGATGATTATTTGAAAAAAAGGGATCAAGTCCATTTTTGGCCCTTCTTTTAACACCTAACTGTAAACTGTCTAACTTTGACACTACAACTGTCAAAGCCATTTAATTTTTACCCCAGAGCCATGTGAAAACCACTCAAAACCGCCTCGGATGTTAAAATTGAATGGTTTTGATAGTTTCGGTGCCAAATTAGACAAGCAAGAGTTAAGGGGCAAAAATGGACTTAATCAAGTACTTTAGTTTTTTTAAGACATTTATAAAAAAATTATTTATCTAGATTTACTTCTTGATAAATATTTACATGTATTAAAATATTTATTAGATAATGTGTAGATAAACATTTTGTGATAAAAATCCACTAAAAACACTCAAAAGTTGTCATTCTTTTTATGATAAAAAATCTCATAATGTGTAGATACATATTTTAATACATATAAATATTTATTAATAAGTAAATCTAAAGGTATAAACTTTTCATAAATATCTAGAAAACTAAAGTACTTAATTAGGTCTATATTTGTTACTCAACTCTTGCTTTTGTCTAAATTTGGCACCTCAAATATTAAAACCGTTAACTTTGACCTAAGATACAATTTTGAGCGGTTTTTAGATAGCTCTGGGTCAAAATTAAAAGGATTTAGACAGTTGAGCTGTTAAAATTAGACGATGTTGTAGTTGGGTTAAAATTAGACAAAAACAAGGGACAAACATGGATTTTATAATCCTTTTAAAAAAGGCGCTACAGCTAAGACCTTGTTTAGTTCCTTCTCCTAAAGTTTAGTACCTATCTCATTTGATGTTTGGATACATGCATGGAGTATAAAATATAGACTAAAAAAATAACCAATTGCACAGATTGCGTCTAATTTACGAGACAAATCTTTTAAGCCTAATTAGGCTATGATTTGATAATGTAGTGCTACAGTCAAGTTACAGTAAACATGTGCTAGTAACGGATTTATTAGGCTTAATAGGCTTAATAGATTCATCTCACGGAGTACGAAAGACTTCTATAATTTGTTTTATTATTACTATCCGAATACTCCCATATGTCACCCTGATATAATAGCCGATGTGTCACTCTAAAACTTTACCGTCCTGTTTGTTTGGCTTATAAGCCGTACCTTTTTAACCAATAAACATTATTTTTCTTTCACATCAAATCAGCCAACAATACTTTCAGCCATGACTTATTATTCAAACGATTAGGCAACGCTGGATTTAAACAACGCCTAAGCTTTCGTGGCTACAGAATAGATATGTGGAGCCCGCTTGTCAGTGCGGCGACTCGACTCCCAGAGTCCCACTGCCTCGTGGCTCGTGCCCTGCTTCGCCTCGACACTTCCGTTTCTCCACCAGGCCACCACCCCTCTCAGATTCTGACTCCAGTGCTGACCACCGGCAGTCCAGCACTCTCGGCCTGAAATTTCTTCTGCTTCTCCCAAGCTCCACACGTCTCGGGTGAGATTACAGCTAAAGCAGCCGCCGGAGAGTTGAGGTGGCGGCCGACATCCGAATCCCTTGTAAGCTCGCTTTGCACAACCTCTGATCGTTTCTTCGTTCTTGGTTCCGCAGCGTCAGTCGGCGCCCACCACCTGCTCGACAGAATGCATCGGGGGAAAAGCAGCAAGATGTCGGTGCCTCCGGCGGATGGCAGCGGATGCAGCATAGAAGCCATGCCGGACGGCATCCTCGAGCACATCCTCGGCTTCCTGCCGGCTCCGGAGTCCGTGCGGACATGTTCGCCACGGGAATGCGTGTCGGGTGCGGCTGTGACTACGATTTCCTGACGCCGGTGAAGGAGCGCCGGGAGTTCAAGGACCGCGTGCTCCTCGGTGGAGAATCGCCTCTCGACACGTGCGAGTTCAAGCTCGGTGAGTTCCAGCACGAGGACGTGCCCCAGATCAACCACTGGCTCCGGCACGCTATGATGCGCAAAGTGCGTGTGTTCAGTCTCCGTATGTCTCCAGAGGAGGCTCCAACTCCATACCTCGACCTAGATGATCAGCCGCTCACTTCCCAGCACTTGACAAGGCTAGATCTCACTCTTGTACAGGTCCGCAACAGTTTCCTCAATTTCTCGAGCTGCCCGTCGTTGGAGAATCTAGTGCTGAGATACTGTGAGTTCTGGTCTGCCACCATGATTTCATCCAAGTCACTGAAACATCTAGCCATCATTAGCTGCAGTATCACAGCATCCGCATCCAAGCATTCCCGCCTTTGAATATATGCCCCACATTTGGTTTCTCTTCACATAGATGATATTGAGGGGAGAACTCCCGTTCTTGACAGCATGCCATCATTAGTGGAGGCTTTTGTCCGAATAATTGATGACTGTGAGGATACTTGTGACAAACTACTGGATAACTCACAGTGTGGTTGTGAGTATTGCACCACTTCTGGTAATGGCGGTGATGATAACCATTGTGTGCTTCTAAAAGGTTTATCAGAAGCTAAGGATTTGGAGTTGATTTCTTCAGCACAATTGGTATGCCTACATTTTCCCCTCAATTATTTATGACAAGGCGCCCCCTGCCCCCCCCCCCCCCCCCCCCCCCCCCCCCCCCTTCCCGTTGCAATGTCTACACCATTGTTGAACATAGATAAACGTCAACTAGACAGGTTCTGAATTTTAGATGCATTCCCACAAACTAGGCTTATTTCAGATCATTTCGTCTTATTTGCTTGCAATTTGTCCAGTTTATCTTCAAAATGGATTTGAGACTGTGCCCTACATTTGGCAAGTTAAAGACTCTGTTTCTCAATGAGTACTGGTGTATGCCTGATGACTTCACTCCGTTAGCTTGTATCCTTGAACACTCACCAGTTCTAGAGGAGCTCACACTTGAGCTCTTTTGTGAGGTACATGCTTTATTAATGAACAATTGCTGCCTATCCGAATAGTTACACTGCTGATTGTTCATGAAAAGAGAATGTTTCATTTCATTGCAGAGTTCTGACTATGAAGTGGAAATGGAAGGAAGATTTAGTATGGAGTGACCAACTACAATTTCAGAACACCTTAACATTGTTGAAGTCAAGTGTCAAGATGTTGATAAGAGAGTTCTCAAAGTTTTAAAGTTCCTGTGTACCTTTAACATACGTAAGCTAACCTCTCATGCTTCTGTCCATATGTTCACTACAAAAATCAGGAATGCTAGAAGCAAAGATACAAAACTGTTCACCAAGATATAATGGAGTTATGTGTGTTATCTAAATTAAGTTGCATTGCATAGACATTAAGACGGTATATTGATTTCTAGAATAGTTCTAAACCTTTACTTAATGAGTTTGGAATGGACACACATGACTCAATTGACTTGTTCTGACTATATTATAGCTTTCTGGTTAGTACTAGTGAACAATAGCACCAATACCATTGTTTAGTTGTTCTAAGCAATAGCACAGCATGTTGACTTGCCTCCCCCTTTTCTTATAGTCCCCAGTGAATTGCTTCTCCATTTAATTGACTGCGGATACATTTAGCATGGTATTCTTACACTGTAGCTTCATTCTTCAATCTTATTTGTTTCTTCAATCTTTTCTTTTTTTATTTTATTTTGAAGTATCCTCTGCTCTGCAACTGCTATTGCATTAACCTAGCCTTGCTTAAGATTGTAGAAGCATGTGCTCGCATATGTTTTCTATGTTGATCTGAATTTTCTTGTTTCTACGGGTTGCACATTTCTGAAAATGGTCCGTGCCCCCTTCTTTTTGCTCCCATCGTCCATCCGTTGTCTTGCACCTGAACTATAGCATTTAAATGTGTTCTTCGTTTTGAAGGTTCAAATTCTGTGTTCAGAAAACATGTACTCTGCATTCTTCTTTAAGAACAGTTTACCTCAATGTGTACTAGTTCGAAGTAGAAACAGTTATAGTGTGTATGGCTAAGAAACTGTCTGTCAAACACTAGGTCAATGTTTTGGTTTACTGTCAAGTTAATTGAACATGTTAATCAGATTAGGCTGAATGTTTATCAAGTGAATTTCCTATCCGAGGAAGCCTGTTTCTGCATTTTTTTAGCCTGTGTCAAGTAATTGAATTTATGTTTCTATACATAACAATCACTATAAACTTATTTTAACTTTCACTTTTTTTGTACAGGTTTCAGTTTTTAATCAGAGGTGCAAGAGAATTTGGGCTGCGGTTTGATCTTCTGCTGCTCACTGTTAGGGAATGCAGGGATATAGTTTGCTGCGGCAAGGTTGCCATCTTTTGTATATGGGTAATTGGGTATGATATGTCAGTTTTAGATTTGCAGTCCCATGAACGTGTAAACTGGCATCATATATCGTTGAGTACTTCAAATGACACAATGATGTGCCACACCATGTGACCTTAATCATTTTGCGATCAGTTCACGATGATTTGTTCGACAATAGGATCCAAATAGTGTGCTTTTAGCATACTTTGATCAACGTGGAGCCGAGCTGGGAGCTGCCACGTGACCTCATTTGAGGGCCATTTGGGCTTTTCGATTGATGTTCACTGCAATCAGTTGAGTTACCTGTGTACACATTGAGGTAAACTGTCCTTAAAGAAGGGCATGCTCATTTTGACGTAGGGAAATTATATTCCAATGTTCCTCACATAGCAAGATTGAAATGAAAAACAGAAGGGCATGCTCATTTTGACGTAGGGAAATTATATTCACAAGACCGTAATTGTTGGACCTATTGCTCCTAGTAGATTTTCTTGATTTTTGATCAACTATTTGAAGTAGGGTGTCATCTACAGACGCATTGCGAGATGTGGGGTCGCCATTCCTGGGACGGGGAACCCGGGATCACTGTAGTTTCCCGTGAGCTTGAGCGACAAGGTGGCGTGGAGAATGCCGTGGACGCTTTGCTTTTGATAGGACGCATCCGACGTACTCCAGTACTAGTGCCGGCTGCTCAGCCTGTTTATAGTACTTCCCCACGTACTCGTACTCAGATCAGATCTGGCTTCATTTCTGTCCACGAGTCCTACCTACCGGCCGATGAGCCGATCGTCGTCCCGCCCCTGCACGGGATCGGTATCAACAATTATTAGTGTCACGTGTTGCTTCTTCACTCGTCCAACAAAACATGTGGCTGTGGTTGTGGAGTAGCAGTGGACGTTACGTCGACGCCGGGACCGGCCAGTGGTCGTCGTAGTGCGATGAGGTGGTGATGCTGTGCAAACTAAAATACAGAATCGACTTGTGCATTTAAGGTCTGTTTGCAATTGCTTTCACAACTGACCACAGCCCTTGTGTCCACCGGTCTTGTTGGACCTCTTTATTGTGACTTGTGAGAAACCGACGCCATGACGGAGAAGACGGTGGTGTTGTACCCCTCCCTGGGCGTGGGCCATCTGAACCCCATGGCGCAGCTGGCCAAGGCCATCCTCCGACACGGCGGCGTCGCCGTCACCATCGTCGTCGTCGACCCGCCCGAGAAGCACGCCGTGCTGGCTGCTGCGCTGGCCCGACTGGCCACGGTCAATCCCTCCATCACGGTGCACCTCCTCCCCATCCCGCCCTGCGCCAGTAAGCAGCATTCCCACCCCATCGTGCCCATCCTGGACGCGCTCCGCACCGCGAACCCCGCGCTCCGGGCGTTCCTCGCGTCGCGAGTCCCTGCCGTCGACGCCCTCGTGGTCGACATGTTCTGCACCGACGCGCTCGACGTCGCCGCGGAGCTCGCGATCCCCGCGTACTTCTTCTACCCGTCCGCGGCCGGCGACCTCGCGGTCTACCTCCAGATTCCAGATCTCTGCGGCGCCGGGCCGTCCTCGCTCAAGGACATGGGCAAGGCGGCGCTGAACTTCGCCGGCGTGCCGGCAGTCCGCGCCCTCGACATGCCTGACACGATGCAGGACTGGGAGAGCGACGTGGGCAGCGTACGGCTGCGGCAGCTCGCCCGGATGCCGGAAGCTGCAGGCATTCTGGTGAACAGCTTCGAGTGGCTGGAGTCGAGGGCACTGAAAGCGCTGCGTGACGGCCACTGCCTGCCCGGCCGCTCGACGCCGAAGATCTACTGCGTGGGGCCCCTGGTCGACGGTGGCGACGCCGAGGGCAACGGCGAGAGGCACACGTGCCTCGAGTGGATGGACGGGCAGCCCAGGCAGAGCGTGGTGTTCCTCTGCTTCGGAAGCCTGGGCGCCTTCTCGGCGGCGCAGCTGAAGGAGACGGCGCGCGGGCTGGAGCGTTCCGGGCACAGGTTCCTGTGGGCCGTGCGAAGCCGAAGCTCACGCGAGGAGCAGAACTCTCGCGAGCCTGATCTGCAGGCGTTGCTTCCGGATGGGTTCTTGGAGAGAACCAGAGGCAGAGGATTGGTTCTGAAGAACTGGGCGCCACAGACGCAGGTGCTGCGGCACGAGGCCGTGGGTGCCTTTGTAACTCACTGCGGGTGGAACTCGGTGCTGGAGGCAGTCATGTCCGGCGTGCCGATGATCTGCTGGCCGCTGTACGCGGAGCAGAGGCTGAATAAGGTGCACGTGGTGGAGGAGATGAAGGTTGGGGTGGTGATGGAAGGCTATGACGAGGAGTTGGTGACTGCTGACGAGGTGGAGGCTAAGGTACGGCTGGTGATGGAGTCGGAGGAAGGGAAGAAGCTCAGAGAGAGGACGGCGATGGCGAAGGAAATGGCTGCCGATGCCATCAAAGATGGCAGGTCGTCTCACGTCGAACTTGGTGAGTTTTTGAGGGTTTAGGATGCAAGTGATGGATCTATGTATACTGCTTCCTCCATTTTAAATTCTAAGATGTTTTGACTTTTCTATATATATATTATTTTTGCTATATATCTAGATATACTATAGATACATATCAAAAGTAATGTACTCTGTATGTATTTAGAAAAATCAAAAACATTTTATAATTTGCCATTGGGGGAGTACTAGTAATAAATAATGAACTGTCTGTAAGATGGATGCTAATGCAGGGTCTGGAACATAGCATTGTATGGCTACTTCTCATTATCGTTGTTTAAACAAGAAATATATTTAGTAGTACTTTTCAGCAAACGCTCTGTTCTGCAGCACTACTTCAGTATCCGGGCACGCTTTCGTTTGTATCGCGATGTGTGGTTCCTCTCTCTCTCCCCAACGACGGTTCTGCTTCCTCCGGACGATGTCATGCAAATCCCCAACTGTCATGCCCACCGCCGGTCTCCGATGCCGTCCTGGTCGTCGGCTACCTCATCGTCCGCTTCCCATCCATGCCGCTTGTTCCCACCCTTCCCTAATCTCAATCAACTATCTCTCCTGCTACCTTTGGCCGTCACCGCCTCGAACATCGCCATGGCCGTCGGTGACCTTACTGCCCACCACCCGGCGCTACTGCCCCGCCCTCCCCTAACCTTGCACTTGGTTGCTCCCATAGCTAACCCCGTCCACCGATTCAGCAGTACTTTTCAATGAACGAACATTGTTTTTCTCTTCCAACAAATCAGCACAGCATAAGCCAAATATCAACGAATTGCACTGACAGCTGCCCGCGGTTACCAATACCATTGTCCAAGATTTCTCCATTTTTGCTGTCGGCAAATCTTCAGTCCTAGCCGCCTTTCATAGTCAACGAGGTTGCATAGTGCATGATCAGCATCCGACTTTAGCTGCTGGCTGCTGCTATTTAGCAGAGGGGCCAACAAAGGCACGCACAACTGCACTAGTGTTCATAGATCATCATTGATTCATTGCCGCATCCCCAATTCCACATACAGCGAATGGCAGCGTCGTGGTGCTATACACATGGATGGTCCGGGGCCACCTCCACCCCATGGCGCAGCTCGTCGACCGCTTGGCGGGCCACAGCGTTCCCATCACCATGGCCATTGCCGACGTCCTGTCGTCCAGCAACTCCTATGAGACCGTCGCCTGTCTCTCTACCACCTACCCGTCCGTCTCCTGTCGGAAACAACAGTGCCTCTAAACCCTAGATCGGGGTAAGCATCTTACTTAGGGTTGCTCTAGTTCGCCCTAGCGCAGTTGCGTCGTAGCCTCGTGGACGCCGGTGTCGAGGGAGTTTGGCGCGGTGGAGTCCAGCGTGGTGGAAACGATGCAGAGGCGACGTCGGAGTCGGTGGGGCTTCCCATCGCTGGCATCACCCTTCTTTAGATCAGATTAGGTTTTCTGTAGGTGGTTACGGTGGCTCCGATCAACCTCGTAGTTAGAGTCGTGATCCCCACATATCTTTTTATAGTGATGTGCGATAGGGGCCCACCAACCATATTAGGGTTGGACGCCCCCGATCAGGGCACAGATCCAAGGGCCCAATAGGCCGTTGGACCTATTGGTGGAGATCAACTAACATTCTCCTCCCTTGATCTCACTACCATCTTTCAATTTTATATCATTTACTTTTGTTCATTCCATTACAGATTAGCGCATAGAGCATGTTTCATCGTCACGGTCAATTGTCGATAGATTTAATAGCTACAACACACCACTCTGTTCTGAAATAGATATTTAACTTTGGGCCTTCTTTTGTCTAGGAATTTTAGGCTTTCCCTTAAACCCATGCTAGCTACATGTTCTCTGAACACATTGGGTGGTAAGCCTTTTGTAAGCGGATCCGCGAGCATCTTTTCGGTACTTATATGCTCAAGACTTATGACATAATCCCGGACTTTATCTTTCATAACATAATACTTTATGTCAATGTATTTGGCAGCACCACTTGACTTATTGTTCTGAGCATACTGTACTGCCGGATTATTATCGCAGTATAACTTAAGTGGTCTATAGATGTCGTCAACCACCTTTAAACCGTGTATGAACTTCTTTAGCCAGTTCACCTGCCCCGTTGCCTCATAACACGCTACAAACTCGACATACATTGTGGACAATGTAGTGACTGTTTGCTTTGAGCTTTTCCATGAAATAGCTCCCTCTGCGAGAGTGAATACATATCCAGACGTGGATTTTCTATCATCTCCCGCACAATCAGAATCTGAATATCCCACTATATGGAGTGAATCAGATCTTCTATATGTCATCATGAGGCTTTTCGTTCCTTGCAAATAACGCAAGACTTTCTTTACTAATTTCCAGTGTTCTATTCCAGGATTGCTCCGGAATCTGCCAAGTAACCCGGTAACAAATGCCAAGTCAGGGCGCGTACATACTTGAGCATATTGTAAGCTTCTAACAACGGAAGCATATGGAACCGTTTTCATTTGATCGATCTCATACTGGTTCCTGGGGCATTGAAAATCCTCATATCTGTCGTCCTTGACTATAGGAGCAGGTGAGGGACTACATTTGTGCATACTGAATTTCTTTAAGATCTTTTCTATGTATGCCTTTTATAACAGTCCTAATACCCCTTTACTTCTATCTCGAAGAATCTCAATCTCTAGAACGAACGAAGTTTCACCAAGATATTTCATATCAAATTTTGAGGACAAAACTTCTTTGTCTCTAGTAGTAGACTGACATCACTAAGTAAGATATCATCCACATACAAGACAAGGAAGATAAACTTCCCATTATTAAACTTTGCATCGACACAATTGTCCTCAACATTCTCTTTAAACCCAAAATTCCTTATTGTCTAATCAAACTTTAAGTACCACTGTCTTGAAGCTTGTTTTAATCCATAAATGGATTTCTTTAGGCGGCATCCCATTCTTTCTTTTCCTTCCATGACAAAACCTTTCGGTTGTGCCATGTAAACATTTTCCTCCAAGTCCCCGTTAAGAAATACCGTCTTTACATCCATCTGATGTAATTCTAAATCGTAATATGCCACTAATGCCATTATGATTCTGAAGGAATCCTTATATGAGACTGGAGAAAAGATCTCATTGTAATCAATCCCTTCTCTTTGCGTAAAGTCTTTTGCCCTAAGTCGCGCTTTATATCTCTCTATATTTCTTTGAGAGTCAAGTTTTGTTTTGTAGACCCATTTACAGCCTACTGTTTTGACTCCTTTAGGAATTATTTCCAAGTCCCAAACTTTATTGGCATTCATAGATTTCATTTCATCTTTCATGGCCTCAAACCACTTTGATGAATGATCACTTCTCATGGCTTCTTCAAATGAGGTGGGATCATCCTCCATTTGAAATTTCTCAGTGTTGTATACTTCATAGTCAGCAGGAATAGCTGATTTTCTAAATCTTTGAGACCTTCTAGGGGCCTTCACATTTGGCACATCTTCTGTTTAAGGCTGTCGTTGCTCCCCCTCATGTGTGGCAATAGGTTCTACAGGATCCTGAAGAACAGGTTCCTCATCGTCATTCATTGTTGCCACAGGCGGAATAACAATAGGTGCTGGCACCACAGTATCTTGCACTGTCGGTGCAGCGACAACAGGTAGTGAGAAAAATGGCTCATGAATCATCGGGGTGGGCGCATACACCCGCTTCTCTTTAAGGACAATTTCTCTAGCTACCCTGCTCTCCTTCATCATTTCATCCTCTAGGAAGACAGCGTGTCTCGTTTCCACAAATTTTGTATGTCTGTCTGTACAGTAGAAACGAAAACCTTTTGATTTTTCTGGGTAGCCAATGAAATGGCAACTTACTATTTTAGGATCTAGCTTCCCAATGTTTGGGTTAAATACTTTAGCCTCAGCAGGACTCCCCCACACACGTAAGTGGTTTAGTGAGGATACTCTTTCCGTCCACAACTCATATAGTGTTTTAGGCACCGACTTACTTAGTACTCTATTGAGAATATGAATGGCGGTTTTTAACGCCTCCATCCATAGGCTCAATGGTAAGGTAGAGTAACTTATCATACTGCGCACCATATCCATCAGGGTACGATTGCGTCTTTCAGCTACTCCATTCTGCTGAGGTTCGCCCGATGTAGAATACTAGGCTACTATGCCATTCTCCAGTAAAAACCTTGCAAAAGATCCAGGAACTTGGCCATATGGGGTATGCTGACCATAGTACTCCCCCCACGGTCAGACCCGACTATCTTAATCTTTAAATTAAGTTGGTTTTCAACTTCTGCCTGAAATATATTAAATTTATCCAATGCTTCTGTTCTTTCTTTGATTGGATAAATACATCCATAACGGGAGTAATCATCTGTGAATGTTATGAATGAATCATAACCATCGACACTTTTTATAGAAAATAGACCACAGATGTCTGTGTGAATAATCTATAAAATTCCTGCGCTTCGTTTGATATCTTTTTTAATTTACTTTACATACTTTCCTTTTTATGCATTCTCTACATTGTTCTAAATCTGAGAGCTCCAATGGAGGAAGAATATCATTCTTAACTGGTCTTTCTATTATATTCTCCCACTCGAAATATGGCCTCAACAACAGTGCCATAATTTCGGCGACGCATCGTGAGCTCTCTTATGCCACCATTTCTAGAGTAACTCTCTGTCACCAGCTGCTTTATCATCTGGGTAGCATGTCTTTGAAGAGCCAGTGAACTGACTCTTTATTCTATCGAGGTACTCGGTGACCGTGTCACACTGTAGGATTGAGCCCACAATTGTAGGGTCAATCGTGTTCTTTATCATAGCCAAATATTTTTTGTTGGCAGTGACCCACTTCCTATGCTCAAGATCATATGACATCTTTTGTGATTCAAAATCCCTCTCTTTAGTTGTCCAAGTGGCATCAGTCTCATTTGTCTCCCTCACCGGTGCCACAGGACCAGTGGGACACGGTGAGGTGACTACCCAGTTCACCTCAGCCAAGATGAAGGCCAGGTCAAACTTTTTCTGAACATAAAAAAACAACAATTGCATGCCTTGATTTCAACGTTGGTCAAAATTAAAACATACAACGGTTCTTATACACTAATTCTACATCACTGTTGGACAGAAATAGAATTAATGCATAAAATCATTAAAATTTACAACTGTTCTTATACAATAATTCTACATCACCGTTGGGTAGAAATAGAATTAATGCATAAAATCATTAGAATTTACAACTATTCTTATACACTAATTCTACATCACCGTTGGGCAGAAATAGAATTAATGCATAAATCATTAAAATTACGATATTGTTATTAACAACGTTGGTCAGAAAATAACAACATCATAATCATGTCAAAATCTTTTTTTTCTCCAATTAAATATCACGTTGGTTCAAAATAACTGGAGAATTAATAATTTCTTTTGCAGCTATGTCAAAATCTCATCATAAATAACATCATAATATTGCCATTAATCAACGTTGGTCAGAATAATAACAATATTATATTCAATTAAAAACATATCCATTTTTAAAATTAAATTCTCCCATTGGTTTGAATTTAATAATGAAAATAGCATCTTTAAATTTCGTAGCAGAAAAATAATTCAATTTAATGAATTTTTGCCCACAGGACAAATCTCTTTTCTATTTTCTTTAGGCCATTAATCAATTTCCAGGAAATAAACATTTACTGAAAAAAGAAAAAAGGAAAACTGATTCATTTCAGCACTGTTCCTTCGGCCTAGACGGCAAAACGGCCCGGCCCACTTCTCTGCGCGCGCACTGCCCGCACCCAGGCCGCAACCTGGGCTTGGGCCGACAAAGCCATGCGGCACGCTCGCCCGCCTGGGCCGCGAGTCGGCCTGATCAATCTGAGTCGTCGGATCGCATCCGACGGTCGCCCGGCCGTCTCGCCCAAACAAAAAAAAAGGCTCAGCCAGCCGCGTCGGCCGGAACCCTTACTCCCTTCTACTCCTCCCCTTCTCTCTCTCAGTCGCCCGAGCGAGAGTGAGCATGAGCGAGCAGACGACTCGGCCCCCTCGTCGGCGAGCGCGCTCCCCAGCGGGTGAGCGTGCCGCCGTCGAGTGGCCTGGCTGTAGCGCCCCTTTGGCTAGAGCTCGGCGAGTAGCGCCCCTGGCTCGACCTTCTTTTCCCCGCGCGCCGGTGAGGCAATAGCGATGCGCAGCGGCGAGGTAGGCCTCCCCTTCCCCTTCTTCCCCTTCGGATTTGCGTCTTCTTCTCGGTTGAGTCCGATTGGGATGGCGATTCGTTCTAGGGTTACAATCTTGGGTTAGGGTTTCACTGTGTATCATCCCCGTGGAGTCTTTCGGGTTTTAGGATTCGGCTTTGATTCTCTTCTAGGCCGAATCCCTCTTCTTTTGTCCTTTCCTTCACCCAGTTAGGGTTAGGGTAAGGGAATCGTTAGGATTAGGATTAACCCGATTTGTTTCTATAGATCCAGTTCATCTTTTTCATTTGATTTCTTTTCTTTTCTATTTGTACCGAATCGCTCTCTTCCCCTTCCTCGTCGTGAGTTAGGGTTAGGGTTCGGTTGAACCCGATTCGGTTTTTCTCTCGGTTTTGATTCAAGATCTTCGAGATAAGCCCCTTCCCCTCTTCCCTTTCTTCTCTTTGGATCTTCTTTCTTTTCTTTTTAGAGTTGAATCGATTTGGGTTTGGGGTTAGGGTTAGGGTTTGACTCACTGGAGTCACTATTCTTCTTCCCCAGTGAGTGCTTTGTTGGTCAGGGTTCGGCTTCGCGTGCCGAGACCTCTTTCTCTCCTCTTCTCAGATCTGAACTGGGTCACTTCTTTTCTTGCCGTGCGCCGACGAAGACGGCGGTGTGGCACCTTTCCCCGCGCGGTGGCGGTGGTAACCGGGAGTTCAGTGACGTCCGCCACCCCCGGTCTCTTTTCAATTTTCTTTTACCCGGTTAGGGTTAGGGTTTCAATCCGAAACGGATCGAACCCTTCTTTCTTTGATTTCTTTTCAATGCTTTACCCCATACTAGATCTACACACTGGCAACCTGGCTCTGGTACCATTGTCGGAAACAATAGTACCTCTAAACCGTAGATCGGGGTAAGCATGTTACTTAGGGTTCCTCTAGTTCGTCCTGATGCAGTTGCGCCGCAGCCTCGTGGACGCCGGTGTCGAGGGAGCTCGGCGCGGTGGAGTCTTGCGTGGTGGAGACGATGCAGAGGCGACGGCGGAGTCGGTGCAGCTTCCCGTCGCTTTCAGCACCCTTCTTTGGATCGGATTAGGTTTTCTGTAGGTGGTTACGGCGGCTCCGGTCAACCTCGTAGTTAGAGCCGTGATCCCTACATATCTTTTTATAGTGCTGTGCGATTAGAGCCTACCAATTACATTAGAGTTGAGCGCCCCCAATCAGGACATAGAAGAACCCAATATATTTATCGGTAGAGATCAACTAACGTCTCCTTCCATCTCCTCCAACCGGCAACCGCCCGTTCCCGCGACGAGGCCGACCCCGACGCCGACCCCTTAACCACGCTCATCGCCGACCTCCGCGCCACCAACCCCACGCTCCTCACGTTCGTGAGGTCCCTCCCGTCCGTGAAGGCGCTCGTCCTCGACTTCTTCTGCGGGTGCGCGCTCGACGCGGCCGCGGAGCTCGGACTCCCGGCCCACCTGTTCTTCAGATCCGGCGCGTCCCCGCTTGCTGCCTATCTGCACATCCCGGTCATGCGGTCATTCGGGGACATGGGGCGCTCGTTGCTGCACTTCCCCGGGGTGCACCCAGTTCCTGTCTCGGACGTGCCTGAAGTCCTTCTCGGTCCTCACAACGAGCAGTACAAGGCAACCATTTCTCTCTTCGAGCAGCTGCCCAGAGCGAAGGGCATACTAGCCAACACGTTCGAGTGGTTGGAACCCCGCGCCGTGAGGGCAATCGAGGAGGGCAGCCCCCGCCCCGGCGAGCCAGTGCCGAGGCTGTTCTGCGTCGGCCTGTTAGTGGGCGAGGAGAGGGGAGGAGACGGGAAGCACGAGTACTTGACGTGGCTGGACGCGCGGCCGGCGGGGAGCGTGGTCTTCCTCTGCTTCGGGAGCGCTAGCTCGGTGCCGGCAGAGCAGCTGAGGGAGATCGCGGTGGGGCTGGAGAGGAGCGGGCACGCGTTCCTCTGGGCCGTGCGCGCGCCAGTCGCGCCCGACGCCGACTCGACGAAGCGGTTCGAGGGCCGGGGCGAGGCGGCGCTGGAGGCGCTGCTCCCGGACGGGTTCCTTGACAGGACGCGCGGGCGCGGGCTGGTGGTGCCGAAGTGGGCGGCGCAGGTGGAGGTGCTGCGGCACCCGGCCACCGGAGCGTTCGTGACCCACTGCGGAGGAACTCGACGCTGGAGGCGGTCACGGCGGGCGTGCCCATGGTGTGCTGGCCGATGTACGCGGAGCAGCGGCTGAACAAGGTGTTCGTCGCGGAGGGGATGAAGCTCGGGGTGGTGATGGAGGGTTACGACGATGCCATGGTGAAGGCGGAGGAGGTGGAGGCCAAGGTCAGGCTGGTCATGGAGTCCCAGCAGGGAAAGGAGCTCAGGGACAGGGTGGCGGTGGCGAAGGATGAGGCCGCCGCCGCGCTGGAGACCACCGGATCGTCAAAGGCAGCGTTAGTTGACTTAATCAACAACCTGGAAATTTCGACGCACCAGTGAACCTATGAACCTATCAGACACGCACACAGAGCAGAGTTTTACTCTGACACGATTTCTTCGTTTCTCTTTCTCGTGTTTCCTAAGCAGTTGGAATGTGCTGTTCTTTTAGCTACAGAGATGGATTGTGCTTAAGCTAATCTTGACGTTTTGGCGTGATGACCAACTCCAAGAGATATCCTAAATGATTCTTCTTAGTTCCTAAATCTTTTCGATATTTGGCCATTGGGGCTAAATAAGCTCCAAACTGTTTCACAAAGAGAAGCCATGGGTATCCCAAATCCGGCAAGCTCGCCTCTTTATTCTTTGTTGGTCGGTTTCTGGACTGATAAGCCCGCCTGATGCTGGTTTTTTATGAGAGAAAAATACTATACCATGACTGATAAAACCTGACGAAAACTAACAAGCGAACAGCCTGATACACTTGTGGATGGCTCCATGGTCTCCTTTTGGAATGATCTGTGGTCTGATTCAGTTATTTCAGTGGAGTATCCTAGACTGCACTCATTCGCGAAAGGCAATTCCATCTCGGTGCAGAACTTGATGTTAGAGCAAGACTTTGGCCCTCGTTCGGCTTACCTTAAATCCAGCTTGTTCGGCTTCTTTTTTCAGCTAGAATAGTATTTTTCTCTCACAATATTTTAGCCAGAACAGTGTTTTTCAGCCAATTTCAGCCAAGATTCAGCAAGCCAAACGGGGCCTTTGGATGGCATCTTTATTTTGCCGCTGTCTACTCAAGCTCATGATGAGTTGCTGCTCCTCCAGAGCTACTTGGAGGACATCGAGTATGATAAAGTGTTGCTGACTCCTGGTCACCAGTTTGGGGAGCTAAATACACTTCTCGGTGCTTTTACGCTCATGTTTTCAGCGGTGTGGAAGCTCACCCGTTCTACAAAGTACTCTGGAAATCAAGTTGCACGCCCAGGATCAAGTTTTTTGTGTTGAATGTGAAGACAAATGAACAGAGATTTTGGTAACAACTGTTGATTTCATTGATCTCTTAGATATATATACAGAGTGAAAATATGTCTGTTTACACGGAGAGGCACAGCCGACTGCCCAAAGGACATGCCCCTTCGGGTGGCATCCTAACGCTAACACGTTAACTACTAACCCTCTCTCTAAGTGCATATCCTTTCTTGTGGATGAGATCACACGGTGAGGAGACGCCTGTTCACCAGTGAAGAGGCAGGCGTTGATTCACAGCACTCCCCCTTGATCGAATTCTTCTTGAGATCAATACAACTGTAGTTTGGATTAATCGAAAAACCCTGTGAGAAAAATCTAAGGAATATGTATGTATAGATATGCCATAAAAACTCCTTTAAACCTTATAGGAGAATAGGAAGAAAAAAACATATGTGAGTGTGATTTAAATAAACCACTATGTCATTGGTATCCAATTAAAAACCCTAGTGGGAAAAAATATTGTAGATACGACATATAGATTACTCCCCTAAAAACCTTCTAAGGAAAAAAAAAATATGCGGAGCAATATAAAGAGATATGTCGCTAAAACTCCTGTAAAAATCCAGTGGAAAAATTAGGAGAAAATATGACGACGTATTATTGGTATTGCCTCTAGGATAACTCATATGAAAAACCTTTTCAGGGAAAAACCATGGATGAGTTGTGAGGGCAATATGTGTCTTTGATATTTTCCACGAAAACCCCGGTGGGGAAAATAGAAAATATGACACATGCTTATGTTAATATTACCTCATTAAAAACTTTAACAAGAAACCTTGTGAGTAAAATTTGTGAAAGAAAATAGTATAATATGATGCTGGTACATGTCAACATTTAGGAGATGTCTCTCCTTGATTCGGGCAAATCTCGAAGTCGCCGCATACCAATTCCATGTACCAATTTTTGAAACACAGAGGTTGGTAATGACTTAGTAAATAGGTCAGCGAGATTATCACATGACTTGATTTGCAAGATGTTTATTTCCCCGCTTTCTTGTAATTCATGGGGATAAAACAGTTTAGGAACAATATGCTTAGTGATATTGCTCTTTATGTAACATGTTTGCATCTGTGTAACACAAGCGGAATTATCTTCATAGATAATTGTAGGTGATTCAATTGAACCAATACCACATGACTGTTGTATGTGGTTAATCATTCTGTGAAGCCATATACATTCTCATGATGCCTCGTATAGAGCAATAATTTGAGAATGATTAGTAGAGGTCGTTGTCAGAGTCTGCTTAGAAGACTTTCATAAAATAGCTATACCTCCATGTAGGAATACAAATTATGTTTGGGATTTTCCGTTACGAGGATCAGATAAGTAACCAGCATCAGTATAACCAATCATACTAGGATCATGATTTTTCTTGAAGAATAAACCAAGATCCTTTATGCCATTAAGGTATCTGAGGATACACTTCGGTCCCGTCCAATGATGGTGAGTTGGGTCCGCACTATGCCTAGCCAGTAAGTTCACTGTAAATGTGATATAGCTGTGCAATTTGCAAGATACATAAGTGCGCCAATGACACTGAGATATGGGATTTCTGGTCCCAACATCTTTTCTCCAATATCCCGTGGTCTAAAAGGATCTTTCCCTACTTCTAAGGAACAAACAACCATCGAAGTTTTATTAGGGTATGATTTATCCATATTGAATTTCTCTAATATTTTTTGGATATAGGCTGATTGATGCACTAAAATTCCTAAAGGACGGTGCTCAAGTTGTAAGCCTAGACAATATTTGGTCTTACCCAAATCCTTTATCTCGAATTCCCTCTGTAGATGTTTGCGTGCTTCTTCTATATCCTTTGGGTTGCCAATGATATTTAAATCATCAACATATACGGATATAATGCAAAATCCCGTTCGAGATTTCTTAATGAAAACATGTGGGCAATCATCATTGTTAGTGTATCCTTTCTTTAGAAGGAATTCACTCAGTCGGTTGTACCACATTCGTCCTGACTGCTTCAAGCCATATAATGACTTTTGTAGTTTTACATAATACATGTTGCGATTTGTGCTTGGATTCGGAATTTGGATTCCATCGGGAACCTTCATGTATATGTCCAAATCAAGTGACCCATATAGATGTGATGTCACCACATCCATCAACTGCATAGATGGATGATTTTGAACTGCCAATGATATTAAGTATCGGAAAGTAATTCCACTCATTACTGGAGAATAGGTTTCATTGTAATCAATGCCGGGTCTCTACGTGAACTCTTGTGCTACTAGCCTCGCTTTATATCTCACCACCTCATTGTTCTCATTCCTGTTTCCGAACGAAAACCAATTTAAAGCCTACAGGGAAGACTTTGGAAGGTGTAGGTATTGCAGATGTGAATACCCCTCTTCTAGTAAGCGAGGCTATCTTAGCTTGAATTGCTTCTTTCCATTGAGCCCAGTCCGATCGCTTTTTGCACTCTACCATGGTCTTGGGATCTGGATCATTGAGAAAGATTTCTGCAATTGCTGCGGAGAAGTACATGTCGACAACAGTAGTCTTATGATCGTATGATTCTCCTAGAATCTATGTAATTGATGGAAATTTCTTTCACCCCATTATTTGACTCAACATTTCCCAAAACTATGGAGTCAGGGTGTTCCGATATCCTAGGATCAGAATTTGGATGCAC
Source organism: Miscanthus floridulus (assembly GCF_019320115.1). Lineage (NCBI taxonomy): Eukaryota > Viridiplantae > Streptophyta > Magnoliopsida > Poales > Poaceae > Miscanthus > Miscanthus floridulus. Next base: position 40,221,527 of record NC_089589.1, read on the forward strand.
AATTGATTCAGGTTGTGGATTTGGTCCTGATGTTGGATTTTTATCCACTACTAGGGTGTCTACCAACTTGAGGTTAGGCTTGGAGTTACTAATTTGGAGGATTTAGCCCTCGATATCCTAGGATGCTTACTTGTAGCATTATCCTTAGGAGTGGCCGTACTTCTCCCCCTCTTCTTTAGAAGTGGGAGTTGAATGGTTTTTATTGGTACCTCCACTCTTTCGGGCGCATTGCGAGTAGGATAAGAGGATTTAGTGACACCCTTATAATCAGTAAATGCTTCTGGCAGGTTATTTGTAATATGTTGCAAGTTTATGATTTTCTAAACTTGTTGTTCAGTCTCTAGAGTATGTGGATCTGAGGGGGGAATGCCTTGGGCATTCTAGATGATTTCCTGGCATTCGTTTTGGCACTTGAAGTCTCCCCTGATGCCGGAAAATGGTCCTCATTAAATATACAGTCAGCATATCGAGCCGTGAATAAGTCCCCTGTAAGAGGCTCGAGGTATTTGATAATCGATGGAGATTGATATCCCACATAGATACCAAGTTTCCTATGTGGGCCCATAGAGGTACGCTTAGGTAGTGAGATCGGTACGTATACAGCGCCACTGAATTTTTGCAGATGCGGAATATTTGGCATATTCCCACAGTACTAATTGCAATGGGGAGACTGCGTGATATGCATGTTGGTCGCAATTGAATTAAGTCAAGCAGCGTGTAAGACTAGCATGACCCCAACATAAAGTTGGTAGGTTGCAATTTTGTAATAACGGTCTTGTACAATGAGTTTAATTCTCTTAATAAGAGATTCTGCTAAACCATTTTGTGTATGGACATATGGGACAGAGTGCTGAACTTGAATTCCTAAAGCCATACAATAATCATTGAAAGCCTTTGAGGAAAATTCAGCAGCATTGTCCATTCGAATTGATTGAATTTGATGTTCAGGATTATGTGCTCTAAGTCTAATAACTTGAGCAATAATTTTTACAAATGCATTGTTACGTGTGGATAAAAGACATACATGAGACCATCTCGTAGATGCATCTATTAGAACCATGAAATACCTGAATGGTCCAGACATTGGTTGTATGGGGCCACAAAGATCTCCTTGAATGCGTTCGAGAAATTTTAGTGGCTCATTTTGGATCTTAACGGGTGATGGCCGAACGATCAATTTCCCTATAGCGCATGAAGTGCACATAAAATCTGAAGATTTGGGGAATTTAGCAGTATTTAACTCATGACCATTAGAATTGCTTGATAATTTTTCGCATCATCCCTATACCTAGGATGGCCAAGGCAGTTCATGCCAAGTTTTGAATGAGTCAACATTATGAAAAAATTACCTTGTACACAACATGCGGTACGGGTTTGATGTATGTGTAGTACAATCTGGACAGAAAAAGAGGGAATTTTTCAACAATTCATTTGCCATATCCGCTATTTTTAGTAACAAGGAGAATTTCCTCATTATTGTCATCACATGGGTTTCTATATGAAAACCATTTTGATGATATCTCTATAACTTAACAAGGTACGCTTTGAATCGGGATACAATAATGCATCATCAATTGTAATTTGGGTACCCATGGGGAGTACAATAGTGGCACGACCAGAGCCAACTATTGTAGCATTGCGCCCGGCGATTGTCAAAACATTTCCTTGTCTTTTTGTAAGAGTTTGGAAATACTTTGTTTCTCTAAGTATAGAATTAGTGGTACCACTGTCCACTAGGCATAATTCCTCCTCCATCAGATTGACCCCAGTAGAAACTATATATAAATAAAGAATTTGATATGAAACTCTTTGATGATATATAAAATACATACTTTATTTATTGAATATCAAATGTGCACAATACATTTATTGGATATCCAACCTAAAAGTGATGACGTTATTAACTATTTACAACACATAGAACATAAGTTGTGCTTATTATTACAATCACTAGGACATAAAGACATTAGAATCTAAGAGATTGGGAGCCTAATCAAAAGTCTCCAAATATGTCATTGGATGCATATTACACGATCATATTCCCTGTATCAACAAGATCCTTGCCTCCTCATATGTTGTTGTTGCTTGGTTCCACAGGAACTTGTTGCGAACAACCAGCCTCTTCCCTGATGGTGTCAGGTTGAAGATTGAAATGGGCTTCATACTTCTATCCTGGTGCAGCTCGTTCGCGGACCCATAGACTTTAAGTAGAGATCAACAAGATGACTTGGGGTATGACATTTCTTTGTAGTATGGGATAATGTGTTGAATGTGAATGTAAATGAACAGAGATTTTGGGAACAACTGTTGCTTTCATTGATCTCTTAGATATATATACAGAGTGAAAAGGTGTCTGTTTACACGGAGAGGCAACTGTTCATAGGAACAGTCGACTGCCCAAAGGACATGACCCTTCAGGGTGGCATCCTAACGCTAACACATTAACTACTAACCCTCTCTCTAACTGCATATCCTTTCTTGTGGATGAGATCACACGGTGAGGAGACGCCTGTTCACTAGTGAAGAGGCATGCGTTGATTCACAACATTTTGCATGGTTGATACTTGTGGATAGATTAAACACAAAGACCATGCTTCGAAGAAGCAAAATTAACATTCAGGATGATGCACTTTGTGTCCTATGTGACACCAGCCTGGAGGAGGATACTGATCTCTTATTCTTTGAATGCCCATTTGCTGCACAGTGTTGGAACTCCATCAACTTCTCCTAGGATACCAGTCTGCCAATGCCAGGGCATTTGGCTACAGCGAGCAATGCACATAATCTGAAGTTCACAGAAGCTTCCCTCATTGCAGCCTAGAAGCTTTAGAAACTTTGCAACGACAAGGTCTTCCAGAGGAGAGACCCTACCATTGCGAATTTGGCTTGCTAATTTCAAAAACTAGTGTATCCTACAATCTGTTAGATTTAAGGAGGATCTTAGATCATACTTCTGCTTTTGGTTAGATGCCTTTAGTTAATCAAGGTCTGTAACTCTCTGGACTTTTTGTTTAAATATAAATTAAAATCTCACTGTGGGGATCTCCCCCACAGTCTTTTGGGTAAAAAAAACTATTTGAAGTAGGGGAGTTAAGCACATTAATTGTAAGAGTTCTTCCCAGAATGGTGACCTTAACCCCAAAAAAATACGGGGAGGCTAGCACCCGGACATCCAGACGCCTATGCCTGCTCTATCCCATCCGCTCAGATTCGCGTGCCTCCTGCGCCAGCCCCATTTCAGTGTGCGCACGCGGGACCGCCCCACACCGTTCGAATGACTCGCCCCCATGCTCGGCTCAATCCTCACGTGTGGATGCGTCGGGCGCCGATCACTTCCACCACTGTCGGACTTGTAAGGAAAATGGACCCTAAGCCCATTTACTTTGGATTTTGGTGTTTGATGACCAACACAACCAAATTGGACTAATGAATTTACAAGTAATTGCTTTGTAGTACAATAGGGTGCAAGACGTGACTTGGACGAAGGCGACACGATGATCCCACGATCAACACCATAAGCAAGACCCTAGAAGCATAAGAGAAGACCCAAGATATCAAGCAAAGTCCAAGCACGAAGATGGGAACCAAGCCGGACGCAAGATCGCAAAGAAACGAGCTCGGTAGAGGTGACCGGATGTGGCCCTATGAGGACCGGACACGTTTGATCAGTTGCTCGGCAACGGTAGGAGTCAGTAGCTGTGACTGAACGCTGAGCGAAGCAGTGACCGGAAGCACCGATGATACTGTTCTTCGTCACGGCAATGTTTTCAGCGTGACCGGACGCAGCGGCACTAGATGACCGAACGCACAAAGTGTAGCGTCCGATCATGTCTAGAGAGGTTCCAGAGCGGTGGAATTGTGACCGGACGCGTCCGGTCGATGATCACCGGACTCGGCAATGCGTTCAATCTCTACGCGCGCGCTCAACAGTCGGGACGACCGGACACATCCGGTCAGGACGACAGCAGCGTCCGGTCAGTAGTAGAAAGTTGAGTTTCGCCCGCAATGGCTACTTTCTCTATGGGGCTTATAAATAGACCCCCAATTGGCCATTTGAGATGTGGAGAGCTGAGGAAACATATTAAGGGTGTTTATACACCATTTTAGTGATCTCCACTTGCATAGTGCTTAGTGATACATTTGGTGATTAGCGTAGGTGCTTTACGAAGTGCTTAGGTTAGTTAGACCACCGCTTATGCGCTTGCTCTAGGTTTAGACCTAGTGTTTAGTGAGGTTTGCACACCTCGTACCACTCGGTGCTTGTGCGCACCATTGTTGTACATCAAAGGGGCTTGTAGTCTTGTGAGATCACACCAACCGCGTTTGTAGTGTGGCCTGCCACCATGTACCGAAGGGAACTAAGGCCCGCGGCTGATTCAGGCCTGGAAGCTTGATAGGGAAGACGGCGGGGAGCGGTCTGGGAGAGGCTTGCCGGAAGGCACACCGGAGACCCACTTGCACGTGGGGAAGACCCGGGGCTATCCATGGAGTTACCCGAATCGGGAGCTTGGCCCTGGTGAGGGGATTCCTTGCCAGGGGCTCCAACGAGGACTACGGGGAAAGCTTGCGTGCTTCTCGATACCTCGGTAAAAATACTAGAGTCAGTTGACAGGAGTTTACATATCTCTACCTTACTCTTTAGCTTCCACATTTACATTGCAATCTTGGTTTGTGCTTTACTTTCCTAGCTTAGTGATAGGCTAGTTGATAGGTTTGGAACCAAGGTTGCATAACTGCTTTTTGCGTTAGAGATAGCAACACACTAGCAAAACTATAGTTGCACATTTAGTTAGTTTATCTTTTGTATAGGTTTTTGCTAAGAATGAAAAGAGGCTATAGTTTAGAGTTAGAGTTTTAAGTTACCTAATTCACCCCCCTCTTTGGCGTCACGGTCCCTTACAAGTGGTATCAGAGCTGGTTGGCTCAATTTGGACCTTTGGCTTCACCGTCGTTGAGCCAACGCTATTTAGAGTGGTTGGGATGGATACCTCTAGGCCTTCATACTTTGACGGCACTAACTTCCCCTACTATAAAGCTAGAATGGCTTGTCACCTTGAGGTGGTAGATTTGGGTGTTTGGAGAGTCACTCATGACGGGATGAAACCCATTAAGAATCCCGATAAACCCACAAAGAGTGAAGAAAAAGAAATTCATTTCAGTGCTAGAGCTAAAAATTGCTTGTTTGAATCTTTTAGCATGGATGTGTTTAACCAAGTGTTCACTTTAAATACGACACATGAAATTTGGTTAAAACTCTAAGAGCTCCATGACGGCACAACTAATGTCCGTGAGTAAAAACATTGTCTAGCTAAACAAAATTATGATTCCTTTAAAATGAATGATGATGAGCGTGTTCATGATATGTATTCTCGTTTGAATCTAATTATCAATGAGTTCCATTCAATAGGATTAACAAAGCTAGATGATGCGGACATCGTGACGAAGATCATCTCCGTGCTACCACAAAACAAATATGCAAGCATCATCACCATCCTTCACAACATGGAGGACTTGAGCACCATGACCCAGGCCATAGTCATTGGCAAGATAGTGTCATTTGAAATGTCATGGAAGATGGGTCAAGAAGAAGCCTCATCATCAAGCAAAGGCAAAGCTCTTGCATGTAGTGAGAAAAAGAAGATGAAGGGCAAGCAAGTTGAGACAAGCTCAAGCTCAAGCTCCTCAAGTGAAGATGAAGAAGAAGATGAGGATGATGATGTAGATTCAAGTGATGATGATCAATCTTCCTCCTTCACCTCTGACCTTGATGAAGAATCAATCAAACTTATCAACAAGGTGCAGAAGATGATCCAAAGGCTCAATGTCAAGGGTGTGCCCATCCAAATTCAAGATTTCATCTTCACCAATCAAAGAAATGAGCAAAGAAAGAATGGATTCTATGGATGTGGCGAGTTGGGGTATTTTGTGGAAGTTTTTCCAAACAAGTCCACACCCAAGACAAAGAAGAAGGCGTGCAAGGACAAAGCCCTCACATCAAAAAGGTCATGGGATGATTCTTCAAGTGAAGAAGAAGATCATCACAAGAGGCAAGGCCACAAGCACTCATCATCAAGCTCTTCTCATGTGTGCCTTATGGTACGAGGTAACGAAAGCTCATCCTCTAGTGAGAGTGATAGTGATGATGAAATGCCTTCTCTTAATGAACTTGTGCAAGAAAATCTTAAATATGCTAAGGCTTGCACTAGCCTACAAAAGAAGCTAAAAATGTTGCATGAAAAGTTAGATAGTTCACAAGAAGCATATAAAACCTTGCTTGAACAATATGAGACATTTGCTAATCTCAATATTGAACTATCTACTAAAATTGAGCAACTTGAGGCTAGTGCAACAACAAATGCATGCACAATCAATGATGAGCAACTTGTAAAGAAAAATGAAAAATTAAAAGAAAAGTTAGCTAGCTCACAAGATGCTTATAAAAGTTTGCTTTCTAAAATGGAAACCATGTGCAAACATTGTGATGAGCTAACTAATAAAGTTGCTAATCTTGAAGCCATCGGTACAACCCTCACCAAGGCACCTAAAAAGAAAAGTTCTATCTTTGACATGCCTAAAAAAGATGCTTCTATTTCTTGCAATGATTTATGTTTAGACTCACCCTTGTGCAACCAAGTTTATATTGAGAAAGTTATTGTAGATACATGCACACAAGAGGTCGCAATGGAGAATCAGCAACTCAAGCAAGAAGTGGCTCGCCTTACCAAGGACTTGACTCAAATAAAAGGCAAAACAGAGCAAGCCCAATATCATCAAGATAACACCGTTAAGGGAGTGAAGAAGCTTGATGAAGGACAAACCATGGTTTGCTACATGTGCCACAAGAAAGGCCACAAGTCCTATGAGTGCAAGGTGAAGAATGGGGGAGGAGCTAAGAAGAAAGAGAAAAACAAAAAGGAAACAAGCAAGCTCTCCAACACCTACACCAACAAGGTGGACAAAAAGGCCTTCACACCTTATCTCTTGAAGAAGAAGAAAAATGACAAGGTGGTGGCCATCAAGGTGAACAAGCAAGACAACAATCCAAATGCATTTGGGTGCCAAAGGAGATCATTTCCAACATGAAGAGCACCAAGAAGGTTTGGATCCCGAAAGGGAAGTGAGAAGTCTGATGGACTTCGGGGAATTTGGAGACTTGGTATAGTTTGGGGTGCATTTCATGGGGTGCATCACATTGGATCATGTCAATTGCCAAGTGGGTTAGTGAACACTATGGACCCAAATTCCCCTCCCCATGTTAGGTAACTAGATTTAATTTCTTGCAATTTCAATTAGCATCTAGTTTCTTTTTATGCCTAGGTTTGCATTTGCATGTTTAATCTTTGGTCTTGCATACACTAGGTATATCTTATGGTAGGCTTGCTCGGTTTCACTCCTAACCCATGGAGCAAACCTACATGGTTTAAATTGTTTAGGAGCACGGCACATAGCTTGTTTTACAATTGTTCATCTAATATGTGCTAAAGTCCAAATTGTAGATAATTTCTCCCGAATATCACTTTCGAAAATGATTCTCACATTCATGTGATGTCATCTTTCAAGTGGTATTTTTTATTCTAAAATCAATGTGCATGTCTCCTACAAGTATTCCATACTCGTGTGCACAAATTTTGGGAGAGGTTACTCTACAAGTTGGATGCTTTGAGACTAACACCTTTTCAAGGTTATCATGTGTGTAGTAGTCTCATTGCAAGGAAAATGAAGTCCCTGGAGTTAAGCATCATACTTCAAATATCCATCACCTATTGCAAGTGGTATAAATCAAATTGGTTTCCACATGTGGTATTTCTAAACCGATATCATCATGTTGATTTCACTTTGGTATTTATATGCTTTCTCCATGCATTATATAGATTAAACTCCCTTGAGCATTAATTTGCCAATTATGCATAAACTACATTCTTCATCATATGTATGCATATATTTAGGGGGAGCTTAGTCTATGTAATGTGAGAGTCAAATTTTGTGACCTATTCCACTCCACGTACAAAGGATCACAAAGTTTGACCCTCCCTTGTGCTACTAATGTCTTCCTTTTCGGTGGTTGATTTCAAAGGGGGAGAATTTGTAGGACCAAAAGCAAGCCCGATCATAATAATTTACAAGTGGTAATGGTCCGAGAAAGGGAGGATAGTGGATTATGAAGTTAGGGGGAGGCTTAAATCCATAATGCCACATGGGGACATTTGCAAGGGCAAGATAAGTTTCCAAAGATATTTACATGTGGTATCTTTTAGCTTTACATGTGGCATCTTTTAGCATCATATAACCTTGCCCTTTGCATTGCATCCTAGCAAGTAAATAGTTTTTTAAAATTCCAAATTTTTGTATTTTTTTCTTGCTTTGGTCGTGTTGTCATCAATCACCAAAAATGGGGAGATTATAAGGAAAATGGACCCTAGACCCATTTACTTTGGATTTTGGTGTTTGATGACCAACACAACCAAATTGGACTAATGAATTTGCAAGTAATTGTTTTATAGTTCAATAGGGTGCAAGACGTGACTTGGACGAAGGTGACATGATGATCCCACGATCAACACCACAAGCAAGACCCTAGAAGCACAAGAGAAGACCCAAGATATCAAGCAAAGTCCAAGAACGAAGATGGGAACCAAGCCGGACACAAGATCGCGAAGAAACGAGCTCGGTAGAGGTGACCGGACACGGCCCTATGAGGACCGGACGTGTCCGATCAGTTGCTCGACAACAGCAGGCGTCGACAGTTGTGACCGAACACTGAGCGAAGCAGTGACCGGATGCACTGATGACACTGTTCTTCGTCATGGTAATGTTTTCAACGTGACCGAAAGCAGCGGCACTGGATGACCGGACACACAAAGTGCTGTGTCCGATCATGTCCAGAGAGGTTCTAGAGCGGTAGAATTACGACCGGACACGTCCGGTCGATGATGACCGGACTTGGTAGTGCGTTCGATCTCTACGCGCACGCTCAACGGTCGGGACGACCGGACGCGTCCGATCAGGATGACAGCAGCGTCCGATCAGTAGCAGAAAGCTGGGTTTCACACCCAACGGCTAATTTGTCTATGGGGCTTATAAATAGACCCCCCCAATCGGCCATTTGAGATGTGGAGAGCTAAAAGGTCCTAATATGGCTAGAGGGGGTGAATAGCCTATTTAAAAATCTACAAACCGACTAGAGCAATTTGATTAGTATAACAAATAGCGAAATGCAAACTTGCTCTAGCTCTACAAGGGTTGCAAGCCACCTATCCAACAATTCTAGTTGTTATGATCACTAGACACACAATTTTCTAGGTCACTACTCACTAAGAGCTCTCACAAATTTTACACTAAAGAGCTCCACTAGATAAACTTAATCCACAAAGCAAGCTCTCAATTCTAGATACACTAAAGAGCTTGTTATAGCTAGTTTAGGGAAATGTAAATGAGTAAGTGAGGTGATTATACCGCCGTGTAGAGGAGTGAACCAATCACAAGATGAATACTTTATCAATCACCGGGAGAATACCAAAGGGCAAGAGACAACCAATTTTCTCCCGAGATCCACGTGCTTGCCAACACGCTACGTTCCCGTTGTGTCGACCAACACTTGGTGGTTCGGCGGCTAAGAGGTGTTGCGCGAACCTCGTCCACACAATTGGACACCGCAAGAACCGACCCACAAGTGAGGTAACTTAATGACACGAGCAATCCACTAGAGTTACCTTTCGACGCTCTGTTAGGGAAGGTACAAATCCCCTCACAATCACCGGAGATGGCCACGAACAATCACCAACTCGTTCCAATCCTCCTCCGCTGCTCCAAGCCATCTAGGTGGTGGCAACCACCAAGAGCAACAAGCGAATCCCGCAGCAAAACACAAACACCAAGTGCCTCTAGATGTAATCACTCAAGCAATGCACTTGGATTCTCTCCCAATCTCACAATGATGATGGATCAATGATGGAGATGAGTGGGAGGGCTTTGGTTAAGCTCACAAGGTTGCTATGTCAATGCAAATGGCCAAGAGAGTGAGCTTGAGCCGGCCATGGGGCTTAAATAGAAGCCCTAATGAAATAGAGCCATTGTATCCCTTCACTGGGCACAACATGGGGTGACCGGACGCTCCGGTCAAATCGACCAGACACTGGACCCCAGCGTCCAGTCACGCGATGCATGCCATGTGTCCCTCTACGTTCAACCGGAGCCACCTGATCTCAACGGTCAAGTGATGACCAGACGCGCTGCTGCGAAGTGACCGGACGCTAGACCACAGTGTCCGGTCATGCTCGACCGAACTCACCCAGCGTCCAGTCACTCAGCGTCTCCCCTGTGCGCTGCCACGTCAGCAGGACCAGATGCAACCCTCCAGCGTCCGGTCAGAGACCGACGCTAGTGTCTTTTTAGCTTCTACTGACCGGACGCACCGGTCCAACCGAGGCCAGCGTCCGATCACTTATAGTGACCTCTGTCTTTTCTGTATAGGGTGCTGGTGACACCGTCGGACTGTCCGCACTCTACGGGTGGACACTCCACCGGTGAAGTTCCTAACCCTTGCTCAAATGTGCCAACCACCAAGTGTATCAACTTGTGCACATGTGTTAGCATATTTCACATATGTTTTGAAGGGTGTTAGCACTCCACTAGATCCTAAATGCATATGCAATGAGTTAGAGCATCTAGTGGCACTTTGATAACAGTATTTCGATACGAGTTTCACTCCTCTTAATAGTATGGCTATAGAACCTAAATGTGATCACACTCGCTAAGTGTCTTGATCACCAAAACAAAAATGGCTCCTACCACTTATACCTTTGCCTTGAGCCTTTTGTTTTTCTCTTTCTTCTTTTCAAGTCCAAGCACTTGATCATCACCATGCCATCACCATCATCATCATGTCATGATCTTCATTTGTTTCACCACTTGGAATGTGATACCTATCTCATGATCACTTTGATAAACTAGGTTAGCACTAAGGTTTTCATCAATTCACCAAAACCAAACTAGAGCTTTCAATCTCCCCCTTTTTGGTAATTGATGACAACCCTTTCACAAAGATATGAATTGAGATTTAATTGAATCCATGTTGCTTGCCCAAGCATATTTACCATGTGTAAAAGAATACAAACAAGTTTCATTAATCCCAAATGGTAGCAATTGCTCCCCCTACATATGTGCTAAGAGTTTGGATTGTAGCTTGCACATATGCTTAGATAGGAAATATAGGAGTCAATGTCTACCATATGATGCTAAGGTATAAGAGATGGACCTTTGAAGCATGATACCAATCGGAGTGCACCAATATACCATCCTTAGCATCATTAGTAACTAGACATACACAAAAACTAGAATACCCTGTGAGATCAACATTAGAAGTAAGGGTCTAGTTTTCATAATGTGAGCATGGGTCTAGTTACTTAACCTATGCATGCTAGTTTTTCATTTCATCATTCAATCCTACAACTAGCATACACCACACAAGCATGGATATTGAAATTAAAAACTTGTGCCATGCAAGCAAACATACAAGTTTATGAGCTTGCTCCCCCTACTTGTGTACAATTTTGATTGATCCCCTTACAATGTCATTTCATTTGTTTGCTCCCCCTATCTTACTATCTTTGTGAACTTCTCTCCCCCTTTGTCAACAATTAGCACAAAAGGTGAGTTCAAATTTTAGATAGGTTGGGGTGAAACCATGTGAAAAGAGGATTATTTTCCCAATTTGGTTCAATCTAGATCACTTGCAAAAGATATTTAACTCGGTTTGATCCAAGGACAAGCTTCTTCACACCTCCAAATAAGGGTTATCTTGTACCATGTTGAGTTAAACACTTATAGCTTATTTTCTAGATCAAACAGTAGGTTTACAAGCCCAAAAATATGTAATATGCTACCACTAGATCATTTCAAGCATACAAGCAATAGTGGTACCATACAAGCATCAAATTCATTTGATTTTCATAAATGAGCCTATTCAAAAAGGAAATATGTCTAGATGCACTAAACATGTCCTTAGCATGGATGTATGCCATGCCAATCAATTTTTACCTTGGATTGCTCGAAGGAGAGGCATGTCATATAAGTGGGGGGGGTGCATCAATCACATATTGGAGAAGTCAAGTATGTTCAATTCATTCCTTAGCTTGCAAAACCTCTTCTCATCAAGTGGCTTGGTGAAGATATCGGCAAGTTGATCTTTGGTGCCTATACTCTCAATGCAAATATCCCCTTTTTGTTGGTGATCTCTTATGAAATAATGGCGGACATCAATATGCTTCGTTCTTGAATGTTGAACCGGGTTGTCGGTGAGCTTTACGGCACTCTCATTGTCACATAGCAATGGCACTTGCTTGAATTTGATTCCAAAGTCACTCAAAGTAGCCATCATCCAAAGTAATTGAGCACAACAACTACCGGCCAAAATGTACTCCGCTTCAGTGGTTGAAAGTGCTACACTATTTTGCTTCTTTGATGACCAAGACACAAGTGATCTTCATAATAGTTGACATGTGCCCGATGTGCTCTTTCTCTCAACTTTGCATCCCACATAATCGGAGTCCAAATATCCAATCAACTCAAACCTTGCTCCTTTGGGATACCATAATCCAACATTTTGTGTATGCTTCAAGTACCTCAATATTCTCTTTGTTGCTTTCGAATGACTTTCTCTTGGTGAGGCTTGGAATCTAGCACACATGCATACACTAAACATCACATCCGGCCTTGATGCTGTCACATAGAGTAGGCTTCCAATCATAGACTGATACTTCTTTTGATCCACCATGTTGCTACTAGCATCACTATCCAAGCTTCCACTTGTCCCCATTGGTGTACTAATAGCTTTACTATCATTCATTCCAAACTTCTTGAGCATGTCCTTGATATACTTGCCTTGACTCACAAATGTGCCATTCTTCATTTGCTTGATTTGAAGACCAAGGAAGTAGCTAAGCTCTCCAATCATGGACATCTCAAACTCACTTGCCATCATCTTGCCAAACTCCTCACAAAAATCTTGTTTTGTTGACTCAAAAATGATATGATCAACATAGATTTGCATTACAAACAAGTCATTTCCAAGCTTCTTGGTGAAGAGAGTGGTGTCAACCTTTCCCATCTTGAATCCCTTAGAGAGTCGGAAATCTCTCAATCTCTCATACCATGCTCTAGGTGCTTGTTTTAATCCATACAAAGCCTTTCTCAACTTGTAAACATGGTTGGGTTTCTTCTCATCTTCAAAACCAGGAGGTTGCTCACCATACACAAGCTCATTGATGTACCCATTGAGAAATGCACTCTTTACATCCATTTGGTACAACTTGATGTTGTGGGCACAAGCATAGGCTAACAAGATCCTAATTGCTTCCAATCTTACAACCGGGGCATATGTTTCTCCAAAGTCAAGACCTTCAACTTGAGTGTAACCTTGAGCCACTAATCTTGCTTTGTTCCTTATTACTATCCCATCTTGATCTTGCTTGTTCTAAAACACTATCGATGTTTGACCACCGATAGCCTGCCATGGGGGTACCCGGGGCAGTATGTTCGGGCTTCGACGTATGCAGAACTCGACGGTTAACGCAAGAGACAGTTGATTTATCTTGGTTCGAGCCCTCGATCTCTGATCGAGTAATAGCCCTACGTCCAGTCGGCGTTAGCCTTTGTGTTGGGTTGATTGTAAAGAGTCATGTCGTACAATTGTTCTCTTAACCTCGATCCAAGGAGCCCTGCCCCCCTTTATATAGTCAGGAGGCCAGAGTCCTAGTCGGTTTACAATGTAGAGTCCTAGTAGGATTACATGGTAGTATTACTACTAGGATTACATGGGAAGAATCCTAGTTAGACTAGATCTTCGCTCTTCCTTGCGGGGTATCCTGTGGGTCCCGCATCGACAAGCCCCCGAGCACTTAATGGTTGAAATCTGGAAGCCTCGTCTTGTTCCTCTTGTCGAGTAGGAACAAGGGTCATCCGAGTGCTTTCTTGAGTGAAACCATGTAGCGCTTCTTTGGATCTTCGAGTGTTGTGTGCTTTTTGAAAAAAGTTCATCCATCTGGGTGTAGCCCCCGAGCCTCTTGCTATTTGGAACAATGAGCTAGAGGATCTTGTCTTGGAACTACTCTGTTTCTTCATTGAAGGTAAAAAAGAACTCGGATATGGCTCGGTCCGGGTTCTTTTTGTCTTAAGGTCTTGAAGTGGTCTGCCTTGAAGAAGTCTTTTCTGTGACATGCGCTTTTTTTGAAGAAAAAGTGCACTCACTGAGTGTAGCCCCTGAGCCTCTTGCTATTTGGAATAAAAAGTTGGAGGGTCTTGAATCTTTATGTTGTTTGAAAATTCCTGTTCTGAAGAAGTCTCCCTCGAGCCTCTTGCTATTTGGAACAAAAAGTTGGAGGGTCTTGAACCGCTGTCTTGAAGAATTTGAGTGATGTGCGCTTTTTCTTCGAAGAAGTGCACTCACTGAGTGTAGCCCCCGAGCCTCTTGCTATTTGGAACAAAAAGTTGGAGGGTCTTGATTCTTGGTTGTTTGAAGAATTGAAAACCTTTTCCGTTGCAGCCCCCGAGCACACTTCCGGGTTCTTTTATTCAAAAAGAACTTGGATACAGGGTCTTGGCATATTCTCTGGTAGTTTGCTTTTTGTCAGGTGTAGTTGCATGGTGGCAGTTGAGTATGAATGTTGTTTGTTCACGAGTTGCACAGTGTTGGTATATTTTTCTGAATATGCTCGTTTTCGAGTACTATTCCTTCACTTCTGAGTCCTCCATTATTGAGTTCTGTCTTTTCACTGTGTCCTTTGTTAGGCTTGTTTCATTGGTGCTCCTGGTCCATGTGCACCGCTCCTTCGGTCTATAAATACCCTCCTGGAGTGCTGTTCTGATTCATTGAACATTTTGTTGCTTGTTCTGAAGTCTCTGTACTCATGAATATGGTAGTTTGTGAAGTAGAGCAGCCCCCGGGCATATTTTGTAGTTCTTGTGTGTCTTGCCGTAGCTGGAGGGAGTCTTGTGATAGGGATTAGAGGTAGGTTAATCCTACAGCAGCATTGTACTTGGAAGTACGTGGCGGTAGTCGGAGGGAGTCTTGTGATGTGGGATACGTTCCTTCATCTGGCAGTTCTGGGTTGATCTTCGTCGCCTACCCTAAGATTGTCTGGTGCAGATCAACACCATATCTAGCATCACATCGGACTTGGGTAGACAGATGCCTGCTGGCCTTCTTTGCTCCATGTTTTCCCACCGTGCTGCTGATCTCCGCCTTGGATGCACTACGTCCGTCCTTTGAAGAAAACAGTGTAGCCGAGTGCGATTTGTTCTACCGAGTAGCAATTTGGAACACGTAGTCGTTCCAGAGCTTAGCTGTGTCTGAGTTCCTCTTTGCTACCTTGCTTGTCATAGTAGCGGGTTCATTGGGTCTTGTAAGATGTGTAATCTTCTATTTTTTGAAACAATTTATAATGGAAAGAATCTTGTCTTCTGAGTTGTCATTGTTTATTCTGCTGATTTCCCGGTTGTTTGAGAGATTCCCAAGTTCTTTCTATAAGATTTGGGTTGTTGTGTTCCTTGTTGGTAACCCTTTGTTGCTTCATGGTTGATGAGTTCTTTTCGTAGCAATATGATAACTCCGCCATGGTGCTGGATGGACAAGTCTGAAATCTACCCGTTGAACTGTACCGTTGTGTGGATTTGTGCTGTCCATCATTTTAGCTGTGCCAGTAAATGGACCGTTACGTCCTCATGCCATGTTAAAATGGGCCTGGTGGGCCACATTTTTACTGGTGTAAAATCTATTTAAGGGACTTTCTCCTCCTTTTCTTTGGTACCCTGCCTTTGCCTTGAAACCCTAGCCTTCGAAGCTCCGCCGTCGCCATTGCCGCCGTCATCTGAGCGCTGCTATCTTAGCCTTCTCGATTCTTAGTGCTCCATTGCTTTTGCTAGTATATGGGTAGGAAGAAGTCAGTGAGTAAGTCCTAGGCGACCTTTGTCGACGAGGAAGCATCGCTCTCCGTTATTGAAAATCAAGAATTCATGGCGATGAGGGCTGCTCAGAAGATCTGGCTGGCTCCAACAACAACTGAAGATCAGCTTTGCGAGCTCGTGAGTGATGGTCTGCTCCAGAGCAAGGAGTTTGCTGATTGGAGAGCCCCAGGTGAGCATCGGGTCCTTGCTCTAAGTCCTAGTGAGATTATTCTTTTTGTCTCCTTTATCCGTGCCGGTCTCTGCCTTCCTACTTCTGCCTTTCTTCACCGATTTCTCAACTATTTTGGGATTAGCCTGAACCATCTTGCTCCCAATGTTGTCCTTCATCTTTCCATTTTCATTCATCTTTGTGAAACTTTCCTTGGAATTCCTCCTTCTCTTTCTCTCTTTCATTACTTCTTTCGCCTGAAGCCCCAACCCCGCCGCGATGACACCATTGTTCTTGGTGGCTGCGGGATTCAATTTCGCCAGGGTCTTAAGAGCAAGTTCTTTGACTATGACCTGGTTGATTCTATGAGGGATTAGTGTGCTGACTGGTTTTATGCCGCCAACTTGATTCCTCCTCTTTCCGTTCATTCTGGATCTGGTCTCCTGGTTAATGACCGATGGGAAAAGAATCCTATGACGGTGGCTGAGCTCCAGATGATCAAGCCTTTTCTTGAGAGGATTTGCACTCTGAAACAGCAAGGCTTGACCAGCTTTGGGATTATTTCTAGTTTTCTTCGCCGCCGAGTTCAACCTTTGAAGGAGTGAGAACATTATGGTTTTGAGTACTCTGGGGCGGAGGACCCTTCTTGTATGGTCCCTCCCTTGAGTTGACTGATGAGGAGGTGCTCGAGAGTCTTCAGAAGATGCTGAAAGGAGTAAGCGTCATCCCGCTTGCTATCCTTGAGTACAGTGCTAACAACCCCCCCTGCTGTGAGTTGCTCTTTTCTTATGCGGGTACTTTTGAATGTCTTTTATCGTATCCACTTTTTGCTTAATCTTCCTTGTCTTGTTGTTTTACTCTTTTATAGGAATTGGGGCATAATTTCGTTGATCCAATTCCCCTTGATGATTTCCCTACAAATGTGGAGGCTAGGGGTAGTCTTGCTGGGGCGTCCTTGACCAGTAAGTTTTAGACCACCACAATATTTCCTGTTGTTTCTACCACAAACCTTGATGTATATGTAGAGTATGTTCCTCATCCAGTTCCTCGAGCTCCTCATACTTTCAGAAAGAGGGGATGAGCGGATAGTTCTTCTTCTGCTCCATTTGCTGCCAAGAAGTCTCGCCAGTCGAGTACTCGTCCAGGTACTCTAGTTGTAGCTAGCATGCTCTTAGGTGAGCATATTAATATGCTCTATCCTTTTGTTGTTTGTTTTTATCTTTGACCGAGTACTTTTGTCCTTTTTCAGCTAGTGCTATGGTGGCCTTGGTCGAGAGTGAGGAAGAAGAGGATGATGATGCTGCCCTCGTTACTCGTCGGTGAGTTATTTTCTCGTTTTCCTATTGTCGAACCCTTCTTTTTGTTTTGACTTTGGTCTTGTTCTCTTGTAGTAAGCGGTCATCGGGTTCGAGTTCTTCTAGGGTTCCAGTGTCGACCACGCTACTCTCGTCGTAGGGTGGTGGTGATGTTTTTGCTGCTGTGGTTCCCCCTGCGAGGTCCTCTGTTGGTCTTCTGAAGAAGAAGATAGCTGAGTGAGTGAATTCTAGTTTTATTTCTTTGCTTCTATTCTCCTTTTTTCTTATTCTTATTGGCACGTTTCCTTGTCAACTTTCAGGCCTTCATCTTCCCTGAACCCTCAGTTGACTTCTTATCAGACCTCTATTGCGTCCTTGTGTACCGAGCCTCAGGACTCGGAACGCACGGTCGCTGAGGTGGCTGTGAGGGAGACAGTGTATGCGGCCGCGGATTTGCTGACTCCTGAGGTGACCATGGCCATGGCAGCGGATCCATCTGAGGTGTTGGCCGTGGCTTCCCAGGAGATTGCCCTGGCCATGCCTTCTTTGCATCAGCCGGCTTCTCCCTCTCCTCTTCTTGCTTCTGGTGGTCCACCTTTGGATGATGACGTGGTGCATCAATTTGATGCCACTCATCAATTGTCGGAGCTAACCACCGCCTGGGGGATCTTAGCGACCTTTGCGACTTCTTTTGGGGAAAAGCTCCAGGTAAGTTTTTCTGAAGTTCTTTCTTTGGATGTTCGTCTTTCTTCTATCCTTATGTCTTGTTTCTCTCTCTCTTTTTGCTCAGTCTTTTTCTCATGATCATACCGGCTTCTTTTTCTCGTCTAAAACCAATAAAAAGTTGTCTTCTGAGGTGAGTGCCCTAATGGCAGAGCTTGACCTCTGTTGGACCGAGTTGGAGACTGAGCATCAGACGCATTAGAAGGAGGAGAAGGCTCTCCGTGCTCGAGTGGTTGAGGCAGAAAAGCAGAGGGATGCAGCTGCCTAGAATGCCTTGAAAAATGTGGATGCCGTGAAGAAAGAGTGCACTGGTATTGCAAGTTCTTTTTCGTTTCCTTTTGTAATCTGATTTCCCTTTCTGTTGACTTCTTTTTTGGTGCTTGTACTAGCTCTCCGAGTTGAAAAGCAGAAGCTCTCGGAGGGTATTGAGGAAATGAAGATAACTGTTCGCAATAGTCACAATAGGATTGAGGAGGTAATTTCTCGTGCTGAAGAAGAACTCACGCTTGCCAAGTTGATTAGGCGTGGAGCTGACAGGGATCTTGTGCAGGTCCAAAAATGCTTTGTGGAAGTCTTTTCGGTCAGTAGCCGACCTTCTCCGGACTCTAGCAGATGATGGTCAATCTTGGGCTCAATTTATTCCCCAAGTGCCGACTCGTTTCCAGGAGTTTGTGAAGAGGTGCGCCCATCTGTGTACCAGGAATGTTCTTGCCCAGGTCCGGGTTCTTTCTCCGGAGTTTCCCTTGTCCAAGGTTGCTGATGAGGCCAAGAGTCAAGAGTATCTGGATGCTGTTGAGAAGTTGGAGCCTGAGGTCAAAGATTTAGCCAGGAAAATTGTAGATAATCTTAACATTGATATTTCTTCTCCTGATGACAATGCTTGATGTAATCGACCTTTGTATTCCAGCTTCTGTAATAGAACACTATACTTGAAGATTGAATGGAGATTCTTTATTTGTTGTTGATGTCTTCTTTGCCTGGACTCCTTGTTTATTCTTTGAATGAGTTGTCCAAGTGATCAGCATTTTCCTGGTAGTTGTTTGTCTAGCTTTCGTCTGTGTCGGGTGAACAACTCGGTATGTGTAGATTGTTGTCTTGACAAACTTTCTTTATCTATCAATTGTTTTTCTGGCTTTTGTTTGTGCCGTGTAAACAACTCGGTATATGTAGATCGTTGTCTTGACAAACTTTCTTGTTTCATCGAGTGCTTGTCTGGCTTTCGTTTGTGCCATGTAAACAACTCGGTATATGTAGATCGTTGTCTTGACAAACTTTCTTGATCTATCAATTGTTTTTCTGGCTTTTGTTTGTGCCGTGTAAACAACTCAGTATATGTAGATCATTGTCTTGACAAACTTTCTTATTTCGTCGAGTGCTTGTCTGGCTTTCATCTGTGCCATGTAAACAATTCGGTATATGTAGATTGTTGTCTTGACAAACTTTCTTGATCTTGTTGGTACTAGAACGTCTTAGGACTAGCGGGTGTTAGCTTATTAGCTACCCTCATCGGCAGGCTCAAGCATCTTTTGAGCTCTTTTGCTCTCGGGCGGAATGCTCAGGCATACTATTAGCCATTTTGCTTTTTGGTTCGGGTGTTAGCTTATTAGCTACCCTCATCGGCAGGCTCAAGCGTCTTTTCAGCTCTTTTACTCTCGGCTGGTATGCTCAGGCATATTATTAGCCATGTTGCTTTTTGGTTCGGGTGTTAGCTTGTTAGCTACCCTCATCGGTGGGCTCAAGCATCTTTTCAGCTTTTTTGCTCTCTGCCGGTATGCTCAGGCATATTATTAGCCGTGTTGCTTTTTGGTTCGGGTGTTAGCTTGTTAGCTACCCTCATCGGCGGGCTCAAGCATCTTTTTAGCTTTTTTGCTCTTGGCCGGTATGCTCAGGCATATTACTAGCCGTGCTGCTTTTTGGTTCGGGTGTTAGCTTGTTAGCTACCCTCATCGGTGGGCTCAAGCATCTTTTCAGCTTTTTTGCTCTCAGCCGGTATGCTCAGGCATATTATTAGCCATGTTGCTTTTTGGTTTGGGTGTTAGCTTGTTAGCTACCCTCATCGGTGGGCTCAAGCATCTTTTCAGCTTTCTTGCTCTCGGCCGGTATGCTCAGGCATATTATTAGCCATGTTGCTTTTTGGTTCGGGTGTTAGCTTGTTAGCTACCCTCATCGGCGGGCTCAAGCATCTTTTCAGCTTTTTTGCTCTCGGCCGATATGCTCAGGCATATTATTAGCCGTGTTGCTTTTTGGTTCATGAAATCAACTCAGGGAAAGCCATAATAGGACATGTTGTCGATGAACATCATCTTTATTGATCTTGAATGAAAACCATAATAATACATGTGTTGTCAAGGAACATCATCTCTATTGATCTTGAATGTTGATGGCTTGTATATATATTCTTCCTTGAGTTGTTTTCACGCGTAGAATCTTCTTAGTTGGCTGGTGTGCCATGTATTGTTGACTTCTTTTCCATCTTCGGTTATCAGCTTGTACGTACCCGGTCCGGTGGCTTTTGTGACAATAAAAGGACCTTCCCATGGACTGAGTAGTTTATGGCGTCCGTCAGTTTTTTGTATTCTTCTTAGCACTAAATCTCCGATTTGGAGTGATCGAGGCTGGGTACTCTTGTTGTAGTGGCGTCTTAAGCCTTGGAGGTATCTTGCTGATTGAAGTGTAGCATTTACTCTGACTTCTTCTGTACTGTTGAGTTCTAATCTTCGGGTGTGTTCTGCTTCTCCTTCATCATATTGTTCTATCCTTGGTGATGTCCAGATCAAGTCAGCAGGTAATACGGCTTCTGATCCTTAAACCAGGAAGAAAGGTGAATATCCGGTGGCTCTGCTTACTTGAGTTCGTAGCCCCCATACTACTTTGGGTAACTCTTCAATCTATTTGGATCCATAGTCCACTAGTTCTTCATATAATCTTGGTTTTAATCCGGCTAGTATGAGTCCATTAGCCCTTTCTACATGTCTGTTGGCTTCTGGATGTGCGACTAATGCGTAATCTATGCCGAAACCACAATCCTGTGCCCAACTTTGGAATTCTGTAGCTGTGAAGGGAGAACCCAAATATATAATGATTCGATTGGGCATGCCGAAGCGGTGCATAATGTCTTGGATGAACTCGACTGCTTTGGTTGCGCTGTATTTTACGAGTGGTTTGTATTCAATCCACTTTGTGAACTTGTCAATTGCTACGAAGATGTACTCAAAGCCTCCCTTTGCTTTCTTGAGAGGTCCGACTTGATCCAGCCCCCAGCAGGAGAAAGGCCAAGCGGGTGGGATGCAAATGAGATTGTGAGCTGGTACATGAGCTTGTCTTGCGAACATCTAACAACCTTTGCATTTTCTGACGAGTTCTTCTGCGTCTTTCAAAGCGGTTGGCTAGTAGAATCTAGTGCGGAATGCTTTGCCGACTAGTGTTCTTGAAGCGACATGATTCCAACAGCAACCTGAGTGTATTTTGTCTAAGATCTCTTTGCCTTTTTGGAATGAGACACATTTTAGGAGTACTCCTGATGATGCAGCTCTTCTGTAGAGCTTGTCTCCTAGTAGGACGTAGTTCTTGCTTCTGCGAACAACTCGGGTAGCCTCTTCTTTTTCTGCTAGCAACTTATTCTCTTTGATATAATCAATAAAGACCTGGGTCCATGATGCTGTGACCACCAGAATCTTTGCGCTTTTGACTTGGAGTTCAGGGGTTATCTCGCTGGGTTGTTTGATAGATGGAGCTAATAACTCCTCTATGAACACACCTGGTGGGACCTTCGCCCTGTCTGATCCAAGTTTGGCGAGGACGTCTGCTACAATATTGGAGTCACGTAGGACATGTAGAATTTCTAATCCTTGAAAATGTTTTTTGAGCTTTCTTATTTCAGTACAATAAGCGCCCATGTTTTCTTTGGTGCAGTCCCAATCCTTGTTGACTTGGTTGATGACTACTGCTGAATCGCCATATACAAGTAGTCGTTTGATTCCGAGGGTAATTGCTACTTTGAGTCCATGGATGAGGGCTTCATATTCTGCTTCATTTTTTGTAGCTTGCCACAATATCTGAAGGACATACTTGAGCTATTTTCCGTCTAGAGAAATGAGGAGAACGCCTGCACTGGCTCCGCCTAGCTTGAGTGATCCATCAAAGTACATCTTCCAATGATCAAGGATGGTATTTGACATAGGTTGTTGGATTTTTGTCCACTCGGCAACAAAATCGGCTAGGGCTTGAGATTTAATTGCCTTCCGTGGGGTGAAATCGATATTAAGAGCACCAAGTTCAACTGCCCACTTAGATATGCGCTTTGTTGCGTCTCTGTTGTGTAGGATGTCTCCGAGTGGGAAATCTGTCACGACGGTAATCTTGTGGCTTTCAAAATAGTGGCGAAGCTTGCGTGAAGTGATTAGTAGGGCGTAGAGTAGTTTTTGCACATGCGGGTACCAGATTTGTGATTCTGACAGTACTTCGCTGTTGTAATATATAGGGCGTTGTACCTTATATACGTGCCCTTCTTCTTCTCTTTCCACGACTATTGCTGTGCTGATCACAGTAGAAGTAGCCGCAAAATACAACATCATGTCTTCGTCTTTCTTTGGAGGTGTGAGGACGGGTGAGGAGGTGAGGTATTCTTTAAGTCTCTTGAAAGCTTCATCGGCTTCTTCTGTCCACTCGAACTTGTCTGTCTTCTTTAGTAATTTAAAGAAGGGTAGCCCTTTTTCGCTGAGTCTTGATATGAAATGAATGAGGGCCGCCATGCAGCCTGTTAGTTTCTGCACATCTTTGACACTTCGAGGAGGGCCCATCTCTGTTATGGCTCGAATTTGCTTGGCGCTGGCTTCGATTCCCCGATGACTGACCAAGAATTCGAGTAGTTGTCCTGATGGAACTCCGAATACACACTTGTTTGGATTCAATTTCTACCTCCACCTTTTCAGGTTTTCGAAGGTTTGCTTTAAGTCTTCAATTAGTGTATCCGGGTTCTTTGTCTTCACTACTACGTCATCCACGTATGCCTCTATGTTTTTGCCAATCTGATCACCAAGGCATGTTTGGATAGCTCTTTGGTAAGTGGCACCAGCATTCTTGAGTCCAAATGACATGGTTTTGTAGCAGTAGGCACCAAATGGAGTGACGAAAGATGTCTTGCTCTGGTCTTGTTCCTTTAATGCGATCTGGTGATATCCTGAATAGCAGTCAAGGAAGGATAATAGGGCAGATCCTGCTGTTGAATCAACTATCTGATCAATGCGTGGTAGTCCAAACGGATCTTTTGGGCAGTGCTTGTTGAGATCTGTGTAGTCAACGCACATGCGCCACTCGTCCGTGTTCTTTTTTTGTACTAGAACTAGGTTTGCTAGCCAATCTGGATGAAGGATTTCTCTGATGAATCCTGCTGCCATTAGCTTTGTGATTTCTTTTTTAATTGCTGCCTTCTTGTTGGGTGAGAACCGTCGTAGCCGTTGCTTCATAGGCTTGGAGCCTTCGTTGACATCGATTCCGTGCTCAGCCAACTCCCTTGGGACACCTAGCATGTTGGACGGCTTCCAGGCGAAGATATCTTTGTTGTCCCGAAGAAAGTTGGTGAGCGCGAGTTCCTATTTTGCCGAGAGGTGGGCGCTGATAGTTGCCGTTTTGGAGGGATCACCAGCGCCCAAGTCGATTTGCTTGACGTCGGCTTCTTTTGGTGGTGCGAGGATGTAGGGCTTTTTAGCCAGTATCTCTAGTTTTTCTAGGCTTATTTCTGCGGCAATAGTAGCTATCTCTTTTCTTCCACTGGCGGTTTGTGCTTTTGCTGCAATTTGGATTACCTGAACGTCGTAGTCAAAAGCGCGCTTCAAATCACTCCGCAGAGAAAGAACACCGTTAGGCCCTGGCATCTTAAGCAATAGGTATGGATAATGTGGTATTGCCATGAATTTTGCTAGTGTTGGGCGCCCGAGGATTGCATGATATGATGAATCGAAGTCTGCAACTTCAAACTTGATGAACTCTGTATGGTAGTTCGAGGGAGTCCCAAAAGTAACCGGTAGAGTGATTTGTCCAAGTGGCATTGCTGCCTTGCCAGGTACTATGCCATAAAAAGGTGTGCTTGTTGGTGTAATCATCCCAGTGAGTTGTAGTCCCATCTTCCTTAGAGTTTCTAAAAAATGATGTTGAGTCTAGCTCCCCCGTCGATTAGTAATTTTGTGGCAGTCATACCGGCAATAGTTGGATCTAGAACCAATGGGTAATGGCCTACGTTTCCTATGCTAGTCCATTGGTCTTCTCTTGAAAATTGGATTGGATACTGTGACCAATTGAGATATCTGGGTGTAGCCGGTTCTGCTGCCATGATGGTTCGTAGTGCTAGCTTTTCTTGATGTTTGCTTCTGAAATCTGGAACCCCGACAAAGATTACTGCTACTGTCCGCCTAGATTTCTAGAATCCCTTGCCTTCGTGGTTGTCTTTATCTTTTTTCTGATTGTCTTCTTTATTGTTCCCCTTACTATCTTTTCTCGTGTATCGATCTTTGAAGGTGTAGCACTCTCCGATTGTATGATTTGATTTAGGGTGCCAGATGCACTGCATGTCTTCAATGTCATCATACCTCCTGGGTTTGGAAAACTTCCTTGCTTTGTCAGCTGTCGCTATGGTGTTGTCTGGTCCGCGCTTTCTTTCCTGATGTCTGTTGTTTCGATGATTTCGCTTGTCTGGGTTGTCTTGGTTGTTTCTATCCGGGAACCTTTCTCGTGTCTTCTCCTCCGCAGTGATCATTCTTTCCACTGTGCGTCTGAATTCTTCACTGTTTCTCGGGTTTTCTTTGCAGAAGTCCTGAAATTGCCACCTAGCCATGATTCCGTGGGAGAAAGCTTCAATTACTTCTCGTTCGGTGATGTCATGTACTTGAGCTCGTAGTTCGCCAAATCATCGATAGTAATTTCTGAGACTTTTGCCTCCTTTCTGCTTGAGTTCTTTTAACTCTGCGTGGGTGATTGGGTGTGTAATGATACCTGTGAAATTTTTACAAAAAGATCTTTGCAAGTCTTCCCAATTTCTGATCGACCCTGGATTTAATTTGTCGAACCATTGGAGGGGCATGGTTTCTAGGGCCATTGGGAAGAATAAGGTCTTGATGTCATCGTCTCCTCCGGCTAGTTCAATTGATTGCGAGTAGATCCTGAGCCACTACCTTGGTTTGGTCTTGCCATCATACTTAGAGAGGTTGGACGGTTTGAACTTGTGAGGTAGTCGTATTGAAGCGAGTCTGTTTGCAAAATAGGGGAATCTATCGTGCGCTCCGGCTTCTTTGTATTCTGATTCGCCACCTCCTTCCAGCCAACTGTCATCTTGTTGAGAGTAGTTCTGCGTGGCTGTCTGAATGGGTACTTTGCTTTTGATTTTTCTTGGTTGTTCGACTCGGTAGTTTTGACTATGGTCTCTTCTACTTTCCCCGTTGTGACTTCCACTTGGACCAAGTCTCTCGAAAGCAGACTTCCTTTGATTTTGATCTTCTTGTGCATGAGATGTCGATCTAGCAGGTAGTTTTGAATGGGTTCTTCCGTCGTGCGTCCTTAGGTCTGTTGACCGGAGATAGTCCCGGAGTTGTTCCTGTTTTTCACTGGGATGTGAGATTGCTCTGAGTTCTTCTAGTGCTTCTCTGATCCTGTCGTAGGGTGTATTTGCCGTGCGTCTTTCTTCGACTTCTTGTTCTGATTTTCTTCTATCGTACTCAGCTAGATCTGACTCATATCTGATCTATGCTTCCTTGCGCTGCCTAGCACGACGTTGGCGTCCTTGTTTCAATTTGTTTTTTCTTTCTCTGGCTTGTTTTTGATTTTTGGTCTCACCATCGTGCCCTTGGATAAAGGGTGATATGTTGGACTCAGATTCATTCGATGACCTGATGTCGGGTGCTTCTAGGGGGGCCAATGGTGATTGAGGGCGGCGGATCATGAATACTTTTCGTGCGTGAGTTGTTCTGTCATCGGTGTTGGCTCCATGCTGTCAGAGTCGTCGATCACTTCAGTAGAGGCTTCAAGGTCACAGATCGAGTCTCCTTCTTAGTAGGGTAGAGCTGTTGTCGTTGTCGTGTCAACTAGCCGGGTACTGCTATCTTCAGGAATAGAACCTGGCCAGTGGATGATGCGGTCTTGAGATGTTACGGTTAGTACGAGACCTTCCTGAGCTCCTGTCAGTGGTATTCTAAGCACTGGATTAAGAGATCTTTCGAGCTATGCCTGATAAGATGTTGCCATGTTGCGGAGACCAAACGGAAAAGGACCCGTCTTCTTTAAAGTACTCTGAGTGTATTCCGAGTTGTAGTCTTGATAGACCAAGGCCACATTCTTAAGCCCCATCGGAAAAGAACTCGGTTTCTTGGAAGAACTCAGGTATGACTCCATTTCGGATGCAGAACCTGAGTTTGAATTGGACGCGCAAAGCCGTGAAATCTGAGTTGGATTGGACATCACGAGCTTCGCGAATCTTTCGGCAAGTTGACCTGTCGTTGTCGCCGAAATGAAAAGATCTTGATGATGATCTAAATCTTCGAGGAGATGGCCTTGGAGCTCGCCATCGTCGCCTGCCTCGCAGATCCACGAACCGAAAATGAAGGTTGATCCCTTCGAAAAAATCATGTTGTCGAGGTCCGTCGAGCTCTCAGATGCAAAGTCACCGAAAGCCCCTACCTGGCACGCCAGCTGTCGATGTTTGACCACCGATAGCCTGCCACGGGGGTACCCGAGGTAGTATGTTTGGGCTTCGGCGTATGTAGAACTCGACAGTTAACGCAAGAGACAGTCGATTTATCCTGGTTCGGATCCTCGATCTCTGATCAAGTAATAGCCCTACGTCCAGTCGGCGTTAGCCTTTGCGTTGGGTTGATTGTAAAGAGTCGTGTCGTACAATTGTTCTCTTAACCTCGATCCAAGGAGCCCTGCCCCCCTTTATATAGTCAAGAGGCCAGAGTCCTAGTCGGTTTACAATAGAGTCCTAGTAGGATTATAGGGTAGTATTACTACTAGGATTACATGGGAAGAATTCTAGTTAGACTAGATCTTCTCTCTTCCTTGCGGGGTATCCTGTGGGTCCCGCATCAACAAACACCCACTTGGTTCCAATCATATTATGATCCTTAGGCCTCTCAACTAACTCTCATACTTGATTTCTTGTGAAGTTGTTTAGCTCTTCATGCATAGCATTGACCCAATCAACATCCTTCAAAGCTTTATCTATCTTCTTAGGTTCAATGGATGACACAAATGAGAAATGCTCATAAAATGAAGCCAATCTTGATCTAGTTTGCACACCTCTTAAAATATCACCAATGATAGTGTCCAAAGGATGATCTCTTGCAACATTGGTTGGTTGAAGCACTTGCACTGGATTGCTTGCATTTGATTGATCACTTGGTTGAGATGATGAACTAGCCACTTGTTTTTGATCTTGCACTTTGTCATCACTAGTTCTTGCTTGAACTTGATCATGAGAACCACTAGCTTTCATATTTGAGTTAGAGAGCACTTGATTCTTGTCATCTTCAACATCAATCACCTCTCTAGGCCTTATATCACCAATGTCCATGTTCTTCATTGCATTGACCAATTGAGTGCCTCTTACATCATCTAGATTCTCATCTTCCTCTTGGGAACCATTTGTTTCATCAAACTCCACATCATGAACCTCCTCAAGAGTACCACTAGCCAAATTCCAAAATCTATAAGCCTTGCTAGTAGTGGAGTAACCAAGCAAGAAACCTTCATCACATTTCTTTTCAAACTTGCTCAATCTAGTGCCTTTCTTCAATATGTAGCATTTACAACCAAAAACCCAAAAGTATGTTATGTTGGGCTTTCTTTCATTCAAAAGCTCATAAGGTGTCTTCTCCATCATGGGGTGACAATAGAGTCGGTTGCTATAATAGCAAGCCGTGTTGATTGCTTCGGCCTAAAATGAATGACTCACATTGTACTCACTCAACATTGATCTTGCCATGTCAATGAGTGTTCTATTCTTTCTCTCAACAAGACCATTTGATTGTGGAGTGTACTTGACCAAGAATTGATGTCTAATTCCAAATTCATCACACAACTCATCAATCCTAGTGTTCTTGAATTCACTACCATTGTCACTTCTAACTTTCTTGATGGTTGTTTCAAATTCATTGTGAATGCTCTTGACAAATGATTTGAATGTTGCAAACACATCACTCTTATCCACTAGAAAGAATACCCATGTGTATCTAGTGAAATCATCCACAATCACAAATCCATATTTGTTTCCACCAATGCTAGTGTATGTGGTTGGTCCAAACAAGTCCATGTGCATCAACTCAAATGCCTTAGATGTGCTTATCATGCTCTTCTTAGGATGTGTGTTACCAACTTGCTTTCCGGCTTGACATGCACTACATAGCTTATCATTCTCAAATGTGACATCTTTCAAGCCTCTAACTAAGTCATGCTTAATCAACTTGTTCAATTATTTTATTCCAACATGACCAAGCCTTCTATGCCATAACCAACCCATGCTAGACTTAGTGATCAAACATGTTGTCAATTGAGCTTCTCTAGCATTGAAATCAACCAAGTATAGATTCTCGTATCTAAATCCTTTGAATAACAAGTTAGAGCCATCTACACTTATAATCTCTACATCATCCATACCAAATATGCACTTGAAACCAAGATCACATAATTGAGCTACCGACAATATGTTGAAGTTCAAGCTCTCTACTAGTAGCACATTGGAAATGCTCAAGTCATTGGATATTGCAATCTTACCAAGCCCTTTGACCTTGCCTTTGCCATTGTCACAAAATGTGATACTATCAATCCTATTGCTCTTGTTTTCATTGATTAAATTGAACATTCTTGGATCACCGGATATGTGTTGTGTGCACCCACTATCAAGTACTCAATGCATTCCTCCAGTTTTAATATTGACCTACAAAAGAAGATCAATTTCTTTTAGGTACCCAAACTTGCTTGGGTCCTTAAAGGTTAGTTACCAAGGTCTTTGGTACCCAAATGGCCTTCTTCTTTGGGCTCACAATTGGTGTACCAATGAACTTAGCCTTTACACCACTGGCACCCTTAACAAGCATGTAACAAGAATTAAATTTAATTGAGGATACATTAGGTAGCTTGTTCTTGTTAATCTTGCAATATTGCTCTACATGCCAAACTTGCTTGCATCTATTGCAAAACCAACCATTGCCCTTCACAAAGCTAACTTTGGGAGTGACAAAGGCCACCTTGCCTTTCTTAGGGGTATAGCCTAGTCCCTCTTTGTTGAGAGAAAATCTTTAGATACCCAAGCACTTTAGCAACAGGGCATCTCCACCATAGGCATTGCCTAAGGCACGAGTGAGCTCATTCACCTCCTTCTTGAGGGTTTCATTTTCTATCATAAGTGAGGCATCACAAGTGAGACCATCACTCAAGGGTGAAGTAGAAGTAATAGTGCTACAAGAAGTGTTAGTAGGAGCAACTACAATAGGCTTATAAAAAGATTCATCAATAAGATCACATGTTTGTCCCATATCACATGATACAATCACTTGCTCCTTCTTGGCTTCCTCCATTTTGACTTGCTCTATGAGAGAGGAGTGAGCCTTTTCAAGCTTAGAGTGAGCTTTGCCAAGCTTCTCATGGGCTTCCATTAGCCTCTCATGAGTGGCATTGAGCTCATCAAGGGATTGCTCAAGAAATTTGACTTTCTTGTTCAATTCCTTGCACTCCTTTCTCTTCATCTCAAAGCAAGTATGCACTTGCTCACACATGTCCATAAGCTCCTCCTTGGAGTACTCCTCATCATCATCATCATCACTCCTACAAGCATCACTTTCACATTGATCATCATCACTCACATTATATTTTACCCTTGTAGGCTTTGCCATGAGGCATGTCAATGGAGTGTCAAAGATGGAGGGCTTGTTGTTGATGGCGATGCTTGCTAGTGCTTTCTTGATAGATTTCTTGCCATCATCACTAGAGTCATCATTATCCGAAGAGCCATCACTATCCCAAGTGACCACATAGCCTCCACCCTTCTTCTTTTGAAAGGTCATCCTCTTCTCCTTCTTTTCCTTCTTTTCTCTCTTGTCCTTTTTGTGCTTCTTCTTCTCATCCTCATCATTGTCACTATTGTAGGGACAATCCATTACAACGTGATCGGGGCTCTTGCAATTGTAGCATCTTCTCACATATTCTTTGCTTTTGGTGTGATCTCTTCTCTTTCTTGCACCATAGCCCTTTTTTCATGAATTTGCCCATCTTGCGCACAAATAGAGCCATGGCTTCATCATCAATGTCACTAAGATCCTCATCATCACTTGATTCTTTCTTGGACTTGTCCTTGTTCTTGGATGATGAGCTAGCCTTGAATGCTACACTCTTATTCTTCTTGTCTTCGTCTTCCTTCTTATCATCCTTGTCAACCCCTTCCCTTTCCATATGGTATGTCTCTTGTGTCATGGCATCACCTAGTACTTAGTTAGGGGTAATCTCCTTCAATCCTCCTCTTATGATAAGCAATCTCAACATCTCAAATCTTGGAGGTAGGCACATCAAGAACCGATGAGAGACATCATCATCCTTGATCTTCTCTCCCAAAGCCTTCAAGTCATTGACAATTACTTGCAATCGATGGAACATCTCCGAAATGCTCTCATCATCCTTCATCTTGAAGCTTGTCAACTCATCCTTGAGGATGTACAACTTGGCACTCTTCACCGCCGGTGTGCCCTCATATGTTTCCTCCAATCTCCTTCATACCTCATTAGCTTTTTTATAATCCTTGATTTGCTCAAACACCTTAGAATCAATGGCATTGTATATGGTGTTGAGAGCCATTATATTGCATTGCTTGTTGGTCTTGTCTAGGTTGGTGGGATTGTCAGGATCAATGATATCATAGTCATTCTCGGTCACATCCCATACTTGATCATTGATTGAACCAAGATACATCCTCATCTTTCTCTTCCAATAATCATAGCATGTGCCATCAAAGAACGGTGGTTTGCCCCCCACATGGTTGGACACAACTTGAGCCATAATTTGACACCGAGGTTGTTAAGCCTTCAATCAAACGGTGACCACGGCTCCGATACCACTTGAAAGGTCCTAATATGGCTAGAGGGGGGAGGTGAATAGCCTATATAAAAATCTACAAACCGACTAGAGCAATTTGATTAGTATAACAAATAGCGAAATGTAAACTTGCTCTAGCTCTACAAGGGTTGCAAGCCACCTATCCAACAATTCTAGTTGTTATGATCACTAGGCACACAATTTTCTAGGTCACTACTCACTAAGAGCTCTCACAAATGCTACACTAAAGAGCTCCACTAGATGAACTTAATCCACAAAGCAAGCTCTCAATTCTAGCTACACTAAAGAGCTTGTTATAGCTAGTTTGCGGAAATGTAAATGAGTGAGGTAATTATACCGCCGCGTAGAGGAGTGAACCAATCACAAGATGAATACTTTATCAATCACCGGGAGAATACCAAAGGGCAAGAGACAACCAATTTTCTCCCGAGGTTCACGTGCTTGCCAACACACTATGTCCCTGCTGTGTCGACCAACACTTGGTGGTTCGGTGGCTAAGAGGTGTTGCACGAACCTCGTCCACACAATTGGACACCGCAAGAACTGACCCACACGTGAGGTAACTCAATGACACGAGTAATCCACTAGAGTTACCTTTTGGCGCTCCACCGGGGAAGGTACAAATCCCCTCACAATCACCGGAGATGGCCACGAACAATCACTAACTCGGGCCAATCCTCATCCGCTACTCCAAGCCGTCTAGGTGGTGGCAACCACCAAGAGCAACAAGCGAACCCCGCAGCAAAACATGAACACCAAGTGCCTCTAGATGCAATCACTCAAGCAATGCACTTGGATTCTCTCCCAATCTCACAATGATGATGGATCAATAATGGAGATGAGTGGGAGGGCTTTGGTTAAGCTCACAAGGTTGCTATGTCAATGCAAATGGCCAAGAGAGTGAGCTTGAGCCGGCCATGGGGCTTAAATAGAAGCCCCCACAAAATAGAGCCGCTGTACCCCTTCACTGGGCACAACACGGGGTGACCGGACACTCCGGTCAAATCGACCGGACGCTGGACCCTAGCATCCAGTCACGCGATGCATGCCATGTGTCCCTCTGTGTTCAACCGGAGCTGCTCGATCTCAACGGTCAAGTGATGACTGGACGCGCTGCTGCGAAGTGACCGGACGCTGGACCTCAGCGTCCGATCGTTTCTAGTAAGGTTCCATTCACGCAAAATCATGACCGGACACCTCGACGAGACTCACCCAGTGTCCGGTCACTCAGTGTCTCCCCTGTGCGCTGCCACATCGGCAGGACCGGACGCAACCCTCCAGCGTCCGGTCAGAGACCGACGCCAGCGTCTTTGCAGCTTCTACTGACCGGACACACCGGTCCAACCGAGGCCAGCGTTCGGGCACTTACAGTGACCTCTGTCTTTTCTGTATAGGGCGCCAGTGGCACCGTCGGACTGTCCACACTCTACGGGCGGACACTCCACCGGTGAAGTTTCTAACCCTTGCTGAAATGTGCCAACCACCAAGTGTATCACCTTGTGCACATGTGTTAGCATATTTTCACATGTGTTTTCAAGGGTGCTAGCACTCCACTAGATCCTAAATGCATATGCAATGAGTTAGAGCATCTAGTGGCACTTTGATAACTGCATTTCGATACGAGTTTCACTCCTCTTAATAGTACGGCTATCGAACCTAAATGTGATCACACTCTCTAAGTGTCTTGATCACCAAAACAAAAATGGCTCCTACCACTTATACCTTTGCCTTGAGCCTTTTGTTTTTCTCTTTCTTCTTTTCAAGTCCAAGCACTTGATCATCACCATGCCATCACCATCATCATCATGTCATGATCTTCATTTGTTTCACCACTTGGAATGTGCTACCTATCTCATGATCACTTTGATAAACTAGGTTAGCACTAAGGTTTTCATCAATTCACCAAAACCAAACTAGAGCTTTCAAGAGCTGAGGAAACATACCAAAGGTGTTGATACAACATTTTAGTGATCTCCACTTGCATAGTGCTTAGTGATACATTCGGTGATTAGCATAGGTGCTTTGCGAAGTGCTTACGTTAGTTAGGCCACCGCTTATGCGCTTGCTCTAGGTTTAGGCCTAGTGTTTAGTGAGGTTTGTACACCTCTTACCACTCGGTGCTTGCGCGCACCATTGTTGTACATTGGAGGGGCTTGTAGTCTTGCGAGATCACACCAACCGTGTTTGTGGTGTGGCCGCCACCGTGTACCGAACTGAACAAAGCCCGCGGTGGTTTGGCCGGAAGCTTGATAGTGAAGACGGCGGGAGCAGTCTGGGAGAGGCTTGCCGGAAGGCACACCGGAGACCCACTTGCGCGTGGGGAAGGTCCGGGGCTATCCATGGAGTTACCCGACCAGGAGCTTGTCCCTTGCGAGGGGCTCCAACGAGGACTAGGGGGAAGCTTGAGCGCTTCTCGATACCTCGGTAAAAATACCAGAGTCGTTGATGAGAGTTTACATATCTCTACCTTACTCTTTAGCTTCCATATTTACATTGCAATCTTGGTTTATGCTTTACTTTCCTAGCTTTGTGATAGGCTAGTTGATAGGTTTGGGACCTAGGTTGCATAACTCCTTTTTGCGGTAGAGATAGCAACACACTAGCAAAATCGTAATTGCACATTTAGATAATTTATCTTTTGTATAGGTTTTTGCTAAGAATAAAAAGAGGTCATAGTTTAGAGTTAGAGTTTTAAGTTGCCCCCCCTCTTAGGCGTCACGGTCCCTTACAAGACTCCTCTGCCAAGAATCGTGTGGACCTCTTCCACACTAGCACCGCGCGGCCTGCGCCTCCTCCCCGCGTCGAAGGCCGTGGCCTGGCCCTGTTGCCCTTGTCGACACCAATGCTGGCGGTCTACACTTGCAACATGAAACACTTGATGCAATAAACGACTAAAAATAGATGAAACATTTGGAATATACGCTTGCAACATATGAGTATAGCCACTGCAACATATGCAACATCCAGATAAAAATACCTTGCAACGTACGTCTAAAACAGATGAAATATTTTGAATTGACGCTTGCAACATACCTTTGAAACACTTGCAATATATGCAATATTTCGATCTACATTTGCAACATCCATATAAAACACATGCAATATACCTTTGAAACATCTGAAACACTTAAAACATACATTTGCAGCATACACTTTTAGCGTAACATCTCCTTGTTGAGGTCGCGCGTCGCGGCGGCCACAACCTTCCTGATAGGGAATTGCAGTAGCGGAAGCACCTCGTCAGCAGCTCGCTGTGCCAGGGGACGGGGCACGCCGCGTAGCCACGGGGGACAAGTGCAGCGAGGCGGAGTGGGCGTGGCGGGGGATAGAGCGTGGCGGGGGATAGAGCGCAGCGCGGGATGGGGCGCGCGGTGGGGGAAGGCGTCAGCAGTGAGGCAGAGTGGGGTGGGCGGCGTCCGAACGCCCGCATCTGAGCATTAACATAAAAAATAGAAAAAAAGTGGTTTACAAACCTCATCCATCTATGGCTGAATCTAGTTTTCAATCCTAAAATATTTAGTTTTTAACCCTCAAACGTTCACTTACCAACCTAGGGTAAAATTTATTATTAGGGTGCTGAGGTGGTGACATGACCAA
The DNA here is from genome assembly GCF_019320115.1 of Miscanthus floridulus. Lineage (NCBI taxonomy): Eukaryota > Viridiplantae > Streptophyta > Magnoliopsida > Poales > Poaceae > Miscanthus > Miscanthus floridulus. The sequence goes on from NC_089589.1 coordinate 40,256,339, forward strand.
ATGTTAAATTTACCTAACTTTTTGGAAGTAAAAAAGAATTAAATATTAATACACAAGTTTAAAGCTAAGCTAAACCCATTTTATTACGCCGATCCAACAAAATTCCATTCCAAATTGATTTATGTTCTAATAATCCTATTCATAACTGTTTTTTTTCTACCAGGTTGAAACATTTATAAACTATTACTCCCTAATCCCTACATTCCGAATGATAAGTCATTCTAACTTTTTAAGATATATATAACTTTTGCTACGTATCTAGACAAAGTGTATATGTATGTACATAGTAGAAATTATGTATCTATAAAATCTAGAACGACTTACAATTTGGAGCGGAGGAAGTACCAAATTACCAAAACAATGCCTCAATTGGAAAGATTAGTATTTTGATGTAAAAAGACTTTGAAAATGCCAAATGCATGTACAAGTATTGAAATTCAATTTTCTGAAGAGAGAGTTGATTTTATTTAGAACACATTAACTGTTTTAGTTACAATATACAAATTATTCCTTATTCAAATAAATTATATCTTCTAATTTGTTAAGTGCAATATCCTTTTTAGCCTTGGCCATGTGGGCCAAGAAACGCCATAATTTGTTTTGCTCCATTCTGGAGTCTTTTCGCGGTATATAGTCGCTAGTTTGAAATTTAGTATAACAGGGAAAAGGGTCAGTGTGAGGGCTGAAGGGGCGCGGGCTTCTCAAGGCAAATGTTTGTCTCATAGCCTAGGAAAGCCAACCAAAATGAATTTATCTTGCCCAAAAAATTTAGCCTATTTGCTTCACAGCCAACATTTGATGAGAAATTTTTTTTGACACTTGCCTACTTGGGCACAAAAGGTAAACAGGGCAGATGACGGCAGGCCGAATTGGCTCCCGGAGTTTTTCGTCGCCGGCAGAAGCAAGAGACGGTGAGTGGCAGCTGCGCAGTGGTGACTGGTTGTACCAAACCCATTGATTTTTGGTTTAGAAGCTTTGAATGGCAATATTTTATAATCTATGTAGCTAATATACACCATGATGTTTCTTATGTTTTTATCTATAAAATAAGAGATATATTGACTATATTTTGATGTTTTAAATATTAGTGATATACAGATTCCGCATGTCATGCCGCTGTAAAAGTAGCGGAATTGGGATCTTAGCTTAGCCACTATTCTAACACTCCTAAAAGCCAGGGCCTCTAAATCAAGATCCCTGCTTGGTGTTTCACCCCCAAAACTTTTGGAGCCCAAATTCTTTCACCAGTCAGTGGGTCCAATAGGTTCTCCATTTTTTTCTCTCTTCTCTTGCCCTCTCCTCACCGATACTTCGTGCAACAAGCACACCACAACGCTGCTAGCTCTGGTGCTTGCACACGATCACTCACGCTTATCGCTGTGCCAGCTCTAATGCTCACGCATGCTCCCGCATGAGTTCTTGAGAGCGGGGAAGAAGACTTCCAATGTAGTTAGGCCAAGCTAGGTCAAGGGATAGCCTGTCGTGGCTGACCTTGGGGATGACAACCTCCAGTACGAAAGAACAACCTATGGTGCAAGAGGGCATGCTTTGATGCGGGGACGATGACCTCCTGCAGGGCTAGATTTGGCCCCTTCCCACCGGATTCAATAGCGGTCACTGCGCCCGAGGCCCAAGAGGTGGTGTAATGCATCGCCAAGCAAGAGAGTGCTACTGGGCCGCTGAGCAAGTAGATCCACTAGCAAGGAGGACCTGCAGGCGAAGCACGAGGTGGATCTACTGGTCCTAGGAGTGAATCATGATGGCTAGTGGTGGCGTAGGTGGTTGGCGACGCAAGGGAGCGGGGAGAGAAAGGAGGGGAACGCCCACAACAGGCAAGCAGGAGCTCGAGGAGATACCCATGAGAATGAGGACTGATATGGACCATTTGGGAGTCTCCCTAATTGAAGGGTTCTGCTAGAGACAATACTGGAGCTTTGTTTTTGTATAAGTGCTAAAATTTAGATTTAGCGGTTCTATATAATGGCCTCTTGAAGTTGCTTTAATGTGTTCAAATTTTGATCTTGCTCTAATTTAAGGTCTCTTTAGTAGGACTCCTCGTCTCCTGTGGAGGAGCCGAAACACTCTAGCAGGAGCCACTTTTTGTAGCTTTAGCTCTTTGTTTAAAAATGACTTCCACTTGTCTCCTGTTCAACAAAAGAGATTTTTCTTTTAAAGGGTTTGGTACGGCTGCTTCTGGGCCATGCCCAATAGACTCTAAACTCAATTTTATATGACCAAAATTTGGCTTGGCAGCTAGTGTCGGCTGCCCAAAAACTCAAAAGTTTCAGTGGGCCACGTTTACGCCGTGGCCCAAAATGGATATGAAGGCCGCTGCTCGTCGACCTTAGCTAAGGCCTTGTTTAGATTGCAAGTTTTTTCACTCTCTTTCCATCACATCAAATCTTTGGACACATGCATGGAGTATTAAATATAGATAAAAAAATAACTAATTATACAGTTTAATTGTAAATTACGAGACGAATCTTTTGAGCCTAGTTAAGCCATAATTAGACAATAATTATCAAATACAAACGAAACGAAAATACTACAGTGCCAAATCAAGCCCAAACCAAAATTTCCTCCTCTCTCGACGGCGGCGGCGGCTTCATCTCCGCAGCTCCGCTCCTCGTTTCCCCTGCGACCTCACTCCTCCCAACCTGAAACCAATTTGTGCGAGTTCTTCCACGCTCCAACACCAATCCCCCGCTCCTCCATCTCCACACTCGTCTCTATCAAATCGGAAAAATTTCCACACCAGGTTTCTCTTCTCCTTGAGGCCTAGTTGCCCGGACAAGCTAGGCACGCGTCGTCGGCGTTTCTTGTTGCAAACCACTAACCACCGCTGAAACCATTGGCGACAAGGTAAGGTGGTTTTCGCCCGCGCGCGAGGCGGCTTCAAGTTTTGACATCTCCTGATTGGTTTTCCCTGCCATTGCGTCGTCGGCTTATCGTTTCTTGCCCCAGCAGCGCGAGCGCCCGCCACCTGTTTGATAGAATGCCTCCAGGGAAAAAGAACAGAAACGGGCCTGTGGCGAGCAGCAGTAACGGCATAGATGCCCTTCCAGATGGCATCCTCGAGCACATCTTTGGTTTTGTGCCCGCAAAGGATGCCGTGAAGACATGTGTGCTCGCTTGGCGCTGGCGCAACCTCTGGAAGTCAGCCACAGCCTTGTCTCTTGCGTCGGGAATGAGGATCCAGCCTCGGTGAAGGACCAACAAAAATATGTGGACCATCTGCTACGCCTTCGTGGCTTCATGCCTCTTGAAAAGTTCGAGGTCAGGTTCGGTGGCCTGTATGAAGACGACGACACCTTTTGCCTAATCCACTGGATCCAGCATGCTGTAAAGTGCCGCATTCAGATGCTCATTCTAGATAATGTTTACCGTGATGGCTTTGAGCTAGGCAACCTGCATCTCGTCTCACAACACTTGACCAAGCTAGAGCTCATTGGGATAACGCTACACAACAGTTTTTGTGACTTCTCAAGTTGTCCAGTACTGGAACATCTCGAGGTTGACAACTGCTATTGGTGGACTGTCGAGAAGATTTCATCAGTCCCTGAAACACCTAAGCATAAAATGTTGTGAAGTAACAGGAGAATTCCACATTCTTATTTCTACCCCGAGTCTTGTTTCACTAAGGCTAGATTGCCATTTGTCCATGGCTCCTGTTCTAGTGAGCATGCCCTTACTTCAAGAGGCTTTTGTTAGAGTTACCCATTGGAATGCATACACTGGGGAATGGGGTGATTACTCTGCGGATTGTGATTTTGAGGATTGTTACTCTTGTAAAGGTGTGGTAGGTGATAATGACAATAAGTGTGTGCTTCTGGAAGGTTTATCGAATGCTGAGAACATGGCATTGATACCAGAATCCATAGTGGTATGTGTACATTTCTTTCGTTTAACTCCATTCTTTGGGTTACTTTTGTTGCAGTATCTATATCAATTCTGGACATTCATAATAAAGCTCAGCAAATGGATCCTGTAATCATTGTAGTCACAGTGAGCATTATTTTAATTTTTTTGTAACTCCATTGTGTGCAGTTTATTTTTGGCAAGGATCTGAAACAGTGTCCTACATTTAGCAAGTTAAAGACTTTGTTACTTGATGATCGATGGTGTGTGGCACCTGACTTCCCTGCACTAACTTGCATTCTCAAGCACTCACCAGTCCTAGAGAAGCTCACACTTCATCTTTTTTCCAAGGTATATATTCGTTCTCTAGATGGACAACCTCTGTCTTTTTGAAGTTATTATACATTTGTAGATTATTCCTGGTGAACTGTTTTTGCTTACTACAGGGACCTAAACATAAGGTGGAAATGCTTGGAAGATATCATCCAATTGATGGTTAAGCTGCAGTTTCAGAATGCCTCAAGGTAGTTGAAGTCAAATGCCAGTGGTTGATGAGAAAGTTCAGGAAGTTCTGAAATTCCTCTGTACATTTGACATATGTAAGTGAACTAATGACATTCTTGATGCTCTCTATATTTCTGAAATTTTTGTTTCAAATGTGGGAAGAGAAGCATTGAATAAACTTCGATATGTGTTCAAAAATCATTGAATGTTTCAAGTTCAAAATGTATTGAGCAATGAAACCTCCACTGCATTTAGTGGTGCTGGTCTGGTATGGGGAACAAAAATAAACTCAGTGCAATTGACAAGTATTTTCCACAAATTCCTTCACAAAAATCATTTTACACAAAATTGTGCGGAGGTGTTTAAATTGATTTCCTATTAGTAGAAACACAATATCTTCAGTTCTTGTTACTCCTGAAATTTGTACTTGTTAATAAGTTTGGCTGAAAATAACACAAATATCTGAATTTAGTTTATCTATGCAATTAATACTATAATATGTTTTTTTAATAGTGTTAATTTTGCTCCCTTAGAGCTTGAACACTAACAAGATACCAAGCCCAAAGGAAAATTCTAAGAATAGGCTAGTTATCTATACCTAATACTAAAGTGGCAAAATTTCTGCCACCTATAATTTTTCGTCCAACCTAATCATCGGTACTTTATCCGCATCCAGCCAGGTTTTGTTTCTGTTTCCATCTCTATTTCTTCTTGGGCTGCTTTGTCTTTTTTTTTTCTCCTTTTTTGGCACGTAGATGTTTCGTGCGTCCGGGTCTTAGCTAGGAAGGTGCCGCACCAGCTCCTGGATGATGTCCGTGACTTTCCTTCCTTTTATTTGTTTTTTATTTTTTATTTTTCTAATGAATTAATCTTGCTTTTATATTGTAAAAATAAGATAAATAATAATAAAGTATTACAAATCTTTTAAAACGTTGACCCTTACTTAAAATAAACAATTTTTCCTATTTTTATTAAGTTGTTTAATAAGAAATAAATTATTATTATAACATGAATTAGCCGATGAGCTCTAAAAAAACTAATCAAACCGTATAAACTTAAATCTTGAAAACTCTCACCCAAACCAGTAAAAATAAATGTTTCTTCAAGCTATCCACGGATGTCAGTGCAAATCTCTAAGTTGTCCTCATATAACAGGGCAACTCTCGATAAGGTTGACATGTGAAAATCGAGACACGGTAACGACTAACCCTTGCTCACCTTAATAAAATATTAAAATTATATATTTTTATGGATCCTCAAAAGAAGCCATAGAACTTGATATCTAACTATTGTCATCCTTGTTTCCATTAATGAGCCCGTTCGTTTGTAATTTGTTTAGAGATTACAAAGTACAACATAAACGCTCATAATGCATGCTCACTCACCCAAATAAATGCACGTACGCAAACCCTACCTCTATGAGTACCTTTGAAGACTGGGCCGACAAATCCTCGAGACGAGATTGACGAAGTCACCAGCGTCTCGCTGTCGATGGGAACGTCGCCTACCACGGAAAACACAATGTCGTTAAATCCTGGAATACGAGGAGTCAAACCCAGGACCGTAGGTGCTACTGAGGCTCTTATAGACACTAGGCTACAAGCCCTTCGCCTGTTCGTTTGTAATTGTTGCAATAACCACCCACAATATCAAAAGTAGCACCTGTACAAATTAAACTGTCGTGGCCATTGCAGCTGTGTAGCAAGTTGAAGTGAAGTGAATATATCAAACGTTTGATAGTTTTTTTTTTCTCTGGTAGCAACTCACGCTTATGTTTTCTTAGTTGAAACAAGGTGTGGCTTGACATATATTTTCTTAACATATGGTCATCGGTAGCAACGCACGGACATTTTTCCTAGGTACTAATGAAGTGTGAAGGTCAAAGCAAATTGAACAGAAAAGGTAAATGCAAAGAATGAAGATGACCTTTACTGGAGATCTCCTAGGCCAAAACAGCTTGTTCCATCTGTAACAGGCACACCCTATTTATAGTGAAGCGAATCAATGTTTGATCCCTTTACGATTCATCCAACTCAACCACTACACTCCGAATATTCAGAGGCAAGATAGTCATTACATAAAAATTGCACCCTATTACCATTTTCTTAGAAGAGACCAATGCCTTAAAAGTTGTGACTTGTGGCTGACAGCCGTGTCCCTATTCAAGCTTCGCTTCCCTTCTTTTCTTGAGGCCCTTGCTCAGCCACTCCATACCAGACCTTCAATTGAACCTTCATTTGAAGCTCCATGCCAGACCTTTCCTCAGAACCTTAGCTAATAACGAGAAGCTTTGCTTAAAGTTGCATGCTCATCAGGGCTTGTTTGGTAGGGATCCAGATTCTCCTAGAAACGTTTTGTAACCAGATTCTCCTAGACCGTTTCTCTATGCAGATAGCAATCGTTTGGGTTTGGCTGCCAGTTGTTCAAGATCCAGATTTTCCTTGAAAACATATATGAACTGGAATCAGTGAGAAACACCTTTTTGGGTGAAAATGGGAAATGTTTCAAGGTGGGTGAAACTTTTCTCTTTTTATTCACCATTTGGTAGAGATTTAGGAGAATCCAACCAGAATTAGAAATGTTTAACCCATCCAAATGAGATCTACATCTCTGTTGGAACCTGTGTCATTCTATATGCGTGACCTTCTCTTGGAAAATTAGTCAGAACTTTGGCTTGAGCTTAGCACTAGATATTCTTTGGAAGCCTTGCTTGAGACCTCTTTTTGGAACCTTTGCCCAGTAGAACTTGCGTTTGCGATCTTCAAATCAATCATGACCTCACAAAACTGGCCAATAGATTGGCTAACCGGATGCAACAGATGGTCTTCCCATAATTGAGTGTATTTATCAAGAGCCATTGTGTCTTAGATAATTTCATTCTTGTGCAACAAAATGATTGTTTTCACCATCAAAAGGAACTCTGTGTTCTCCTTAAGTTGGACATTCACAAAATCCTTCGAGTTGGTTTCCTGATTGGCTGGCCCTTTCTATTACCGGACATGAAAAAATTGGGGTTTGGAGATATGGTGTGATCTGTTCATCTTCAACTCAGATCTTGCTAAATGGTATCCCTAGTGAAGTTATTAGACATCGGCGAGGGCTAAGGTAATGTGACCCTCCGTCCCTGAGGCTCTTCATATTGGTTATGGATATTTTTGGTCACATGGTGTCCAGGGCCTCTGAGGAGGTGTTGCTGTAACCTCTCTTCTCTAGGAATATTCAACATCCGATCTCTACGGATATTGTGGTCATCTTCGTCCGGTCAGTAGCTAATGACATTGATATTGTGCTTGATATCTTAAGCGGTTTGGAGATGCTTCAAGTCTCAAAACTAATGTTTAGAAGAACAATGTGTATCCTATCCAGTGTACATAGGAAGTATGATTCAAGATCGTTTACCTTGTAGCCTGCATGATTTTCCTTGCAGGTATCTTGGGATACCCATGTCATTACAGAAATTAGCAAACTCTCAAATCCAACCTATCATCAAGTGCATTGCGGACCATTTACCTGGCTGAAAAGGCTGATTTGATGACAAGAGCTGGCCATAAAGAGGAAAAAACATGAGCTGGAAGGAAACAATTATAACTGTGTTCTCTGCAATAGCAATGTGGAAGAAACTGCTTTTCACTTGTTCTTCAGCTGCACCTTCAGCCGAGCTCGTTGGCAGCACCTGGGCATCCAATGGAATTTTGCAAGTGATTTCTTCCAGATGTTGATACAAGCCAAGCAACAATTTCCGAATCCTTACTTTATGGAGATCTTCACCATTGCGGCTTGGCAGATTTGGAAACAAAGAAATAACTTCATCTTTGATAGGGGTCGTCCTTCCTTAGATTCTTGGAAGTTCAGCTTTAGTGAGGAAGCTCGACTTCAGGCCCATAGGATCTGTGATCCTAAGTGTCCTGCTTTCTTATCCTGTATAGATTCCCTAGCCTAGTTTCCTTGCCTCTCTTAGGCTTCTAGTTTTTGCTGTTCGTTGTTTGCTTGTACAGCTTTGTGTGCCTTGTACAGCTTCTTTTATTTTATTAATATGAAAGCTTACAATGGTGGCTTCCCCTGCTGTACTATTTTCAAAAAAAAAAAAGACAAGAGCTGGCCAGGAAGATCAGGTTCAATATGGCCTAACGTCTATGCTTATCTAAGTCACCATGACCATTGACTTGTTACCATGTGCCATCAAGGGTGTAGATAAAATATGAAGTTTCCTTTGGAAAGGAAGGACCGCATGGGTGTCCATTGTGTTATTGCTTGTGACAAGGTCCAGCAACCTTGTGAGCTTGGTGGTGTATGCATTTCTTATCTTAAAACCTTTGTTTGGGTTCTCAAGTTGCAGTGGCTGTCGCTCTGACAAAACTGAGCCTAATAGGCCCTAGTCGACATTCTTAGTCCAAGTGCATAAATGTGTCCCCAGGTCTTTGTTTTCTACGGCAGTTAAGACCGAGATTGGCAGTGGAGGAGGGATAGGTGGCTTCATGGGTAGCAATTAGTTGATCTGGCACCTCAATTGGTAGATGATGTTCCCACAAGAAAACCTAATTATTGTACAAGCTTGAAGCACTAACCAGTCACAACTGGATCAGAGATATTCAAGGGGCACTTTTTGTTGGAGTTCTTGTTTGAGTAGTTGGACTTATGGGACATCTTGTCAGACATTGTATTGCAGCCAGTTGTTGATGACACACTGATGGAGGCTTACCCCCTTGGGACAATATTCAGCAAAATCATCATATGAGGGATTCTTTCATGGTTCCATCCAATTTCAGTCATGTGAACACATCTTGAAGCCCTGGGTGCAAGGAAAGTGGCGGTTCATTGTTTGGTTTGTGGTGCACAAGTGCTGGACCGCTGATCAGCTTGCTTGATGAGGCTTACCACATCTAGAGTTATCCCCTATGTGATGAGGCTGAGGAGACCGCATTGATCATTTGCTCACCGTGTATTTGCATTCTTGTCCAGTCTTCTTCAGTTGGGCTTCAAGCTCTTTGACCTTCAATCGAGGAAGTGTCCTTGATGATTGGTGGAGCAGGGTTAACGGTGTTGTTACTGGCCCGGCCGCCTGGTACTTCAAGGACTCAATTCCCTCATCATTCTTGGTTCATGGACCCTTTAGAAGAACTGGAACCATTTTATCTTCAATGGTGATCACACAAATATGGCTCATGCCTTGATAGTAGCTGAAGAGGAGGCGCAGGTTTGAGAGATGGCTGGGGCTCAAGGGATTTCCCTTAACTATCCTAGTTCCTGAGGTTTAGCTCTAGTATGTTGATTGTATTTTGTTTTTCTCCATGGGCGTGAATATAATCTAAGAACCCATGGTGTGTTGCCTCGCAATCCTCATCACATTTGCTGCCCTTATGTGGACCAAGGTTCATAACATGATAATATGTTGTCATTTGGTTGTCCAGTTTGTTTTGGTTCTTCATACCCACTAGTTGGCTTCCATGCAAACTGAGACATTAATATATTGCTTATTTTGAACACGAAACTCTTAGTCCTTGAGAGGATCTGGGTACTTGATTCTTGTCAGGCAGGAATAGAGCCAGACATAACAAATATGAAAAGAGCCAGACATAACAACTATGAAACCTATTTGTACATTTTTCTATATGCTAAGTGTAATCCAGCATTTGAAGTCTCTTTGTTTAGTAATTAAGCATCTTATTTTCTAAACATAAAATCTGTCTCTGAACCATTGTTTCTTTTCACTATTGTACAGGTTTCATTTTCAAGTAGGTGGGGGAAAATTTTGCTTTTGAAGCAAGGTTATCACCCCCGTTCGTGAGCGACGCCGAGCATGGCGTCGCTGCCTCGCTGCCGCACCATCTCTCGGCCACCAGTCTCTCTCTCTCTCTCTCTCTCTCTCTCTCTCTCTCTCTCTCTCTCTCTCTCTCTCTCTCTCTCTCTCTCTCTCTCTCTCTCTCTCTCTCTCTCTCGATTTCCCTACCTGATACGCCAGCCTGCCACAACATCTGGCCAGGACCCGAGCTCGCTCCCGCTTCCGCCGCCACTGCGTCCACCATCATCTCCGCCTCCACAGCCGCCATCACCCTCCCGACCCTATTTGCGCCCGTGACCACCCCTGCTGTCATCGCTCCCATTGCGCCGCTCCCAATCTCCCAGCCCTTGCTTACCCAGGTTCCCACCGATGCGCTCACCGCGCTCACCATAGCCATCTATGGCTTGCAGCGCCAGATGGATGAGCTGTCCCACCGCATCGCCGATGTCGAGAACCGGCCGGCCACGCTCATTCCGTCGCTCCTCCACTTCGGTATAGGCGGCGTTCCGCCGCTTCCAGCCACGGGTCCTTCCCCTGGCCTTTCAGAGGTCCTCACCACCCAGCCAGTGGCCATCCATCCGGCGGCCACTCAGCTAGCAGTTCTATCCTTGCCCATACCAATCACACAAATCGCTTGTCCGCACTCGCCACACACGGCGGTCAGCAGTTCGTCTCCTTTTCCCCACACTCCAGCGCCGATCCCGCCGTTCATCGCCTCCAGCCCGGTGCCACCACCCCAGCCCTACGCCAACCCGATGCCCATCAATACCGGTGTCCTAGGGGTCCTCAAGCTCTACTTTCCCACGTTTGACGGCGCTGAAGATCCCTTGGGCTGGCTAAACCGGTGCGACCATTTTTTCCGCCTGCAGCGAACCATGGACTGCGACAAGGTCTGGCTGGCTTCCTTCCATCTGATGGGGGTCGACCAACAATGGTACTACAAGGTGGAAGAAGATGCCGGGCATGTGGGCGCCTTCACCTGGGACGTCTTCAAGGCGCTGTGCCTTCAGCGCTTCGCGCCGCCCCTCAGTTCCCATCACTTGCACGAGTGGGCACACCTGCCGTCTCACGCCACCGTCGAGGGGGACCAGGAGGTCATTCCGTCTCGGCTGGCATTTGCTGTACAACATTTGCCATACCAGCAAGCTCCCCTTTTCCCAAGCGGGCTCTTGGATCACATCTGCGTCGACATCGAGCTGTCCGAACATGAGGATCTTCAGCGCGCCATGAGCTTGGCGTGCGACCTGGAGCGACACGGCCAGGCTGTGCGCATCAATAGGCCCGCGGTTCCTCCTCCAACAACCGTCACTCCTATCGGCTTGGCGCAGGCGCCCATGGCGATCATGCCAGCATCGCCACCACCACCGCTCCCTTTTCCGCCGTCTGTCCTCTGCGGAGTTCGTGGAACACTGCCGACGGGGGCTGTGCTATAACTGCGACGAGCAGTATGCCCGGACCACCAGTGCCAACACCTCTTCTACCTCGAGGTCATTGATGCAGATGACGATAGGACACTAGATACCGAGGAGTTCCAGCTGGCCGTGGACACCCCGGTGCTCTCCCTCCACGCCATGGCCGGGGTCCGCACGGCGGAGACGATGCAGCGGCACTTCTCCATTGCTAACCAGCAGTTTGTTGCGCTGCTCGACAGGTCGGCCTCGCATTCTACTCTAGTGTTGGCGCCCATGTCACCATGGCCAATGACGGCCGAGTGGCCTGCCAGGGCCTCGCGCGCGACGTCGCCATCCGCCTTGGGGCGGAGCCGTTTGACATCGACTGTTACTCCGTGCCGCTCGACAACTCCGACATGGTCCTCGGTGCCGCCTTCCTCCGCACGCTGGGCCGATTCTATGGGATTGCGATGATCCATGCATAGCCTTCTGGCGTGGGGGACGTCTTGTCCTTTGGCGGGGCCTAAGATCGCCGCACTCCGACGTTCCCGCGCTGGGCCACCTCCACACAGTCCCTGGCACCGCACCAGCAATCCGTGATGGCCTCCACCTCGTCGAGGCTGCGCGGTCTCATCGCGCAGCGGATGGCTTGAACCGCAACGTGCCCCCGGGGACCCCCTTTACGTTCTGCGAGGACCTCCGTCGTGATAGTCTGGACACCATCGACCTCCGGACCCTCCGCGACCTGTTCGTCATTGACAGTGGTGAGCCGTCGCATGTCGAGGATGGACTCCTCCCCTGCGACGCCCGTGTGTTCATCCCTGTCTCTTCAGCAGCATTGGCCACGCTCCTGCAGCTTGCCCACACGGTCGGCCATGGCGGCCTACAGAAAGCACTACAGAGACTCTGCGTGCAGTCCTTCGTCCAGGACAATAGGCAGCTCGTCCGTGAGTTCGCCAGCTCTGGTGCTACATGCGAGCGCAACACGTCGAAGGCCCTCCACCCTGGCAGACTCCTGCAGTCGACCGACGTTTTGTCTCAGCAGGCGCCCTTCCTCGTGCTCGGTCACCCCACGCCATTAATCGTGGACCACGACACCGCAGGCTCCGGTTTCAAAGGGGACGGTCGCGGTCGAATACCAGCTTAGCCTCCCCAACACTGCGGTGGAGGATCGGTCTTGCCACGGCCACGAAGACATTCACAAAATCCTTCGAGAGTTTTTTCCTGGTCCTTTCTATTACCGAACATGAAAAAATTGGGGTTTGGAGATTTGGTGTAATCTGTGTTAAGTAATCTGCTGCTTCCCTGTACGAACGCGCGGTAGGGACAGGCGTCGAAAGGCTCTCTGCTGCTGCACTATAGCTGCTGCAGGGGCAGACGTCGAAAGGCTCACCTGCCGCACTGTAGTCACAGCAGGGGCAGGCGCCAAAGTCAGCCCTGCTGTCACATCTAGTAACTGTAGCAGCATGACAGCCTGACATGTCTGTGTATTAGGATTAGATGGGTAGAGTTGTATATATAGTTTCCCACTGCAACTCTGTAAAGAGAGCGAGTTCAGTTTTGCCATCTCCTCTGCAGAGCTCCAGCCAACGTTTGTGCTTGTGCTGTGTGTGTGCGCGCTCTGTTCTCCCTCTCTTCTTCTACCTCTAGCCATAGTGTGTGGTCGGCAACGCCGGTGAGTGGTTGGCTCACCCGTGTTGGAGATCCAGGGGCCAACAAGTGGTATCAGAGCCGTACAAGCGCCGTCGTCGGACTAACCGTTGGCGATGACAGATGGTTTGGAGATGGGCGATAGCAGCGGCGCTGCTGTGGCTTCCTAGCCATGACAGGAGGTCGTTGTGCGCACGGTGTGGGAGGTCAGCAACACCAGTTGGCCGACGCTGACTCGCACCAACTATGGCGAGTGGGCGGTGACCATGAAGGTCAAGCTTAGAGCCCGACTGCTCTGGAATGCTGTTGACAAGGGCATCGATAATGAAGAAAACGACATGTCAGCGTTGGAAGCTATCCTCGCTACTGTGCCAGCAGAGTACATGGAGCCGTTGGGGGCGAAGAACTCCGCTAAGGAGGCGTGGGAGGCCATTGCAGCAATGCACGTTGGATCCGACCGCGCAAAGAAGGCGACGGCCCAACTACTGAAGTAGGAGTACGCCACCCTCAAATTTAAGGATGGTGAATCGGTGGAGGACTTCTCCCTCCACCTGCAGTCGCTCATCAGCAAGCTGAGGAGCCACGGCGTCACCATCGATGAAGAAGAGGCGATCTCCAAATACCTCCACTCCGTGCCGGTGAAGTACATTCAGATCGCTCTCTCCATAGAGACGATGCTGGACTTGTCCACCCTCACCATTGAGGATGTGATAGGCCATCTGCGGGCGGTGGACGAGCGCATGGAGCAGGCCACAACAACGAGGGACAGCGGCAAGTTGCTGCTGACAGAGGAGGAGTGGGCTACCCGGAGGAACTCTGGGGAAGCCTCCTCTAGTCGCGGTGTCGATGGCAAGCGCCGCGGCAAGGCTTCTTTAGACAAGAAGAAGAACAAGGTCGACTTCAACGCCTACCGGCGCTATGGGAAGACGGGCCATTGGGCAAAGGAGTGCCCAAATCGCAAGCAGGAGAAGAAGGCTGAAGCTCATCTGGCGCAGGCTGATGATGATGATGAGGCCGCTCTCCTGATGACGACGTTCTGTGCACTGCACGACGTTGAGGCTAAGGAAAAGAGAGAGGTGGTGGCGGTGAAAGGGCCTAGGAAGGCTCTGAAGGCTGTTAACCTCGATGAACTGCGCGCCCAAGTCCACCTCGGACGTGTGGGCGGCGGACAGGAGTAGCGGTGGTACCTAGACTCCAGCGCCAGGAACCACATGACGGGCTCCAAGGAAGCCTTCTCCGAGCTCGATGACAACGTGACCGGCACGGTGAAGTTCGGTGGCGGCTCAAGGGTGGCGATCCGAGGGCGCGACACCATCATCTTCAGGTGCAAGAATGGTGAGCACCGCGCGCTGTCGGATGTATATTACATTCCGCAGCTGCGTTCAAGCATCATCAACATTGGCTAGCTGGATGAGCGTGGAAGCAAGGTACTGATCAAGGACGGAGTCCTTAGGATCAGGGATCGGGAGGAGCGCCTTCTTGCCAAGGTGACAAGGTCCCAGTACCGGTTGTACTTGCTTGACTTGAAGGTGGAGCAGCCGGTGTGCCTGGCAGCACGGTACACCGAGGAGCCATGGCTGTGGCATGCCCGGTTCGGCCATCTCAGCTTAGACGCGCTCGGTTGGCTGGAGAAGATGGTCCGAGGGCTGCCCCACATCAAGCACGCAGGCGAGCTGTGTGACAGCTGCCTGATCTGAAAGCAGAGGAGGCTGCCGTTACCAAAGGCAGCCAAGTATCGCGCGGCGGATGCTCTCGAGCTCGGCCACGGTGATCTCTGTGGGCCAATCACGCCAGCCACAAACGGTGGTCAGCGGTACTTCCTCCTACTCGAGGATGATTGAAGTTGCTACATGTGGCTGCAACTCCTGACGAGCAAGGACGAGGTGGCGAAGGCGATCAAGAAGTTCAAGGCGCGCGCGGAGGCGGAGAGCGGCAAGAAGCTACGCGTGCTACGAACTGATCGCGGCGGCGAGTTCACTTCGGTGGAGACCGCTGCGTATTGCACGGATCAGGGTGTGTTGCGACACCACACCGCGCCGTACTCTCCATAGTAGAATGGTGTGGTGGAGCGGCGGAACCAGACGGTGGTCGGCATGGCTCGATCCATGATGAAGGCCAAGAGGATGCCGGTAAGGTTCTAGGGTGAGGCGGCGACCATGGCGGTATTCATCCTCAACCACGCGTCCACCAAGGCCCTGAAGGGAAAGACACCGTTCGAAGCTTGGTATGGGCGCAAGCCAAGCGTGTCCTTCCTCTAGACATTCGGCTGCATTGGCCATGTCAGGAAGACGAAGCCAGTCCTCACCAAGCTGGAGGACAGGAGCACACCGATGGTGCTCCTGGGCTACGCGGAAGGTACCAAGGTGTACCAGCTCTATGACCCACGCGGAGGTAAGGTGGTTGTCTCGCGCGACGTTGTGTTCGACGAGAAGGCAGCCTGGGGCTAGGACAGTCCGGGCACGGGGGAAGCTGGCGGCTTCACCAGCACCTTCGTCGTCAAGCACTTGGTCATCCACGGTGGTGGAGACACTGGAGAGGAGGTGCCGACCACTCCAGCAACAGAGCCGAGCACTATTAGGGCGGTGCCGAGCACTACGGGAGGGGTGCCGAGCACTCTAGGAGTAGTGGCAAGCGGTCATGCAGTGGTGCCGACCACTCCAAGACGGGTGCCGAACGCTCCCGTAGTGGAGCCGAGAGGTCTGGTAGTGGTGCCGACCACTTCAAGACTGGTGCCGAGCACTCTGAGAGGGGTGCCAACCACTCTTGGAGTGGCGACGAGCGGTCTAGAAGCAGTGCGGAGCACTGCAGCCAGGGTGCCGAGCACTCCAGGTGCTGTGCCGACCACTTCGGCGGAACAGGGAACTCCGTCGACACCGATCGAGTTCGCCACACCTCCAAGTGACATCACTGAGTTCGTGGATGCCTTCCATGACGGTGAGGAGGTGCGGTTCCACAGGCTGGACGACATCGTCGGTGACACTGGGTCCTCAGGCCGGGTGGGTCGGCTGCTCAATAACCCAGAGCTGCTTCTCGTCAGTGCAAAGGAACCACCCACGTTTGCGCTGGCCGAGCGCGATGCAAACTGGCGACGGGCGATGCTGGAGGAGATGAAGGCGATCGAGGAAAACAAGACTTGGGAGCTCGTCGATCCACCTCTAGGATGCCGTCCGATCGGCTTAAAATGGGTGTATAAGGTCAAGCTAGACGAGCGCGACTCCATTGTCAAGCACAAGGCGCGCCTCGTTGCCCGAGGCTTTGTCCAGCGCGAGGGCATCGACTTTGAGGAAGTCTTTGTGCCGATAGCGGGCATGGAGTCTATCCGACTGCTGCTAGCTCTGGCAGCAGCAAAGGACTAGCACGTCCATCACCTGGACGTAAAATCGGCCTTCCTCAATGGCGAGCTGGCGGAGACGGTCTTCGTCAGGCAACCTCCGGGTTTCGCCGTCAAGGGAGCGGAGCACGGGGTGCTCTGACTGCGCAAAGCGCTCTACGGGTTACGGTAGGCCCCATGAGCATGGAACGCCAAGCTTGACGCCACGCTGGGTGAGCTTGGGTTCACGTGATGCGCAACCGAGCACACGCTCTACACGTGGCGATGGGGAAGGAGGAGCTCATCGTCGGCATATATGTGGACGACTTGATCGTCACCGGCACGTGTGCGTAGGACATCGACAGCTTCAAGCACGAGATGGAGGCTCATTTTCGAATGAGCGATCTCGGCGCTCTCTCCTACTACCTCGGCATCGAGGTGAGACAGGGGAAGGAGGCACTCACGCTTGGTTAGAGCGCGTACGCCTTGAAGCTGTTGGAGCGGAGCGGCATGGCTAAGTGCAAGCCGTGTGTGACTCCGATGGAGGAGCGGCTGAAGCTAACGAAGGCCAGTACCACGGCGAAGGTAGATGCAACACTCTACCGGAGCATCGTCGGCGGTCTACGCTACCTAGTCCACATGAGGCCGGACATTGCGTTCGTCGTAGGCTACATCAGCCGCTTCATGGAGGATCCCCGAGAGGATCACTAGGCTGCGGTAAAGCGGCTACTGCACTACGTCAAGGGGACGGTGGATCAAGTGATCGTCTTCCCCAAGACCGGCGGAAGTAGGCTACAGCTCACTGTGTTCAGCGATGCAGACATGGTGGGGGACATTGATGGACGGCGGAGCACCTCTGGCGTGCTCGTCTTCCTCGGGTCGGCTCCAATCTCATGGCTGTCGCTAAAACAGAAGGTGGTGGCGCTGTCCACATGCGAGGCAGAGTACGTGGCGGTGGCCACAGCGGCGTGCCAAGTTGTGTGGCTACGTCGGCTGCTGGACGAGCTGACCGGTGTGGAAGCTCACCTACCATCATTGATGGTGGACAACCAGCCCGCCATCGCCCTCGCGAAAAATCCGGTTCTCCACGACCGAAGCAAGCACATCGACGTCAAGTTCCACTTCCTCAGAGACTGTGTCGATGGAGGGCAGATCGTCATCGAGTTCGTCGAAACTGGTTGGCAACTCGCGGACATCCTCACCAAGCCGCTCGGCCGTCTTCGGTTCATGGAGCTGAAGAAGATGATCGGCATGGAGGGGGTTCTAGGGTTAGCAGTAGGATTAGGGAAAGAATTATTAAGTAATCTGCTGCTCCCCTGTATGAATGCGCGGCAGGGATAGGCGCCGAAAGGCTCCCTGCTGCTGTACTGTCGCCGCTGCAGGGGCAGGCGCCGAAAGGCTCACCTGCCACACTGTAGCCACAGCAGGGGCAGGCGCCAAAGTCAGCCCTGCTGTCACATCTAGTCACTGTAGCAGCATGATAACCTGACATGTCTGTGTACTAGGATTAGATGGGTAGAGTTGTATATATAGTTTTCCACTGCAATTCAGTAAAGAGAGCGAGTTCAGTTTTGCCATCTCATCTGCAGAGCTCTAGCCAACGCTGGTGCTTTTGCTGTGTGTGTGCGCGTTCTGTTCTCCCTCCCTTCTTCTACCTCTAGCCATAGTGTGTGGTCGGCAACGCCGGTGAGTGGTCGGCTCACCCGTGCCGGAGATCCAGGGGCCAACAATCTGTTCATCTTCAACTCAGATCTTGCTAAATGGTATCCCTAGTGAAGTTATTAGACATCGGCGAGGGTTAAGGCAATGTGACCCTCTGTCCCTGAGGCTCTTCATATTGGTTATGGATATTTTTGGTCACATGGTGTCCATGGCCTTTTAGGAGGTGTTGCTGTAACCTCTCTTCTCTAGGAATATTCAACATCTGATCTCTACGGATATGTGGTCGTCTTCGTCCGGTCAGTAGCTAATGACATTGATATTGTCCTTGATATCTTAAGCGTTTTGGAGATGCTTCAAGTTTCAAAACTAATGTTCAGAAGAACAATGTGTATCCTATCCATTGTACATAGGAAGTATGATTGTAGCCTGCATGATTTTCCTTGCAAGTATCTTGGGATACCCATCTCATTACAGAAATTGGCAAACTCTCAAATCCAAACTATCATCAACTGCATTGCGGACCATTTACCTGGCTTAAAAGGCTGATTTGATGACAAGAGCTGGCCAGGAAGATCAGGTTCAATATGGCCTAATGTCTATGCTTATCTATGTCACCATGACCATTGACATGTTACCATGTGCCATCAAGGGTGTAGATAAAATATGAAGTTTCCTTTGGAAAGGAAGGACCGCATGGGTGTCCATTGTGTTATTGCTTGCGACAAGGTCCAGCAACCTTGTGAGCTTGGTGGTGTATGCATTTCGTATCTTAAAACCTTTGGTTGGGTTATCAAGTTGCAGTGGCTGTCGCTCCAACAAAATTGAGCCTAAAAGGCCCTAGTCGACATTCTTAGTCCAAGTGCATAAATGTGTCCCCAGGTCTTTGTTTTCTACGGCGGTCAAGACCGAGATTGGCAGTGGAGGAGGGATAGGTGGCTTCATGGGTAGCAATTAGTTGATCTGGCACCTCAATTGGTAGATGATGTTCCCACAAGAAAACCTAATTATCGTACAAGCTTGAAGCACTAACCAGTCACAACTGGATCAGAGATATTCAAGGGGCACTTTCTGTTGGAGTTCTTGCTGAATAGTTGGACTTATGGGACATCTTGTCAGACATTGTATCGCAGCCAGTTGTTGATGACACACTGATGGAGGCTTACCCCCTCGGAGCAATATTCAGCAAAATCATCATATGAGGGATTCTTTCAAGGTTCCATCCAATTTCGGTCATGTGAACACATCTTGAAGCCCTGGGTACAAGGAAAGTGGCGGTTCATTGTTTGGTTTGTGGTGCACAAGTGCTGGACCGCTGATCAGCTTTCTCGATGAGGCTTACCGGTCTTCTTCAGTTGGGCTTCAAGCTCTTTGACCTTCAATCGAGGAAGTGTTCTTGATGATTGGTGGAGCAGGGTTAACGGTGTTGTTGCTGGCCTGGACGCCTGGTACTTCAAGGACTCAATTCCCTCATCATTCTTGGTTCATGGACCCTTTAGAAGAACTGAAACCATTTTATCTTCAATAGTGATCACACAAATATGGCTCATGCCCTTGATAGTAGCTGAAGAGGAGGCGCAGGTTTGAGAGATGACTGGGCTCAAGGGATTTCCCTTAACTATCCTAGTTCCTGAGGTTTAGCTCTAGTATGTTGGTTGTATTTTGTTTTTTCTCCATGGGCGTGAATATAATCTAAGAACCGTACGTATAGGTGGGTGTACTTGAGTTTCTACCCCTTTCTTAAGGAGCTCTCCTCCATGTTTGAGGAAAAAAATCATATCCTGCCACTTTATTAAAGATCACAGACTACATATGGACCTGAGAAAATTGCACTTTTATTAGCCCAAACAACGTGCTTCGCAAAATTAGCATCCCAAACTTTGCTTTCGTAAAAATAGCAGCCAAAACATTTGCCTCTTATTTTCTCTACCATTTTTCCACTTTTCCTATTTTTTATTTTATTTCACCTAAATCAGCCAACTAAGGTACGAATTTGCCCCTGGGCAAACTCACGTAACGAAGAGGCAGCTGATGCCGCGTCGCTTCGTCTTTCCCTATCCCCGCCGCCGCTTCTTCTCTTCCGCGAGCCCTCGCATGGACGACGTGCCGCTGCCGTTCGACATGCCCTTGCCGGACGACGATGTGCCGCCGCCACGCGACGTGCCTCTGCCGTCTGAGGTGTGGCATCTCATCGCTGATGGGGACGTGATTGCTACGGTGAGAGCCCTGCTGACCGCTGCATCGACTCCGGCCTTGCTGCACGACGCGCCGAGGCCGACCCTACTGCACGTCGTACACAAGTACGTGATGGACATGCAGTCTACACGAAGCAAGGCACATCCAGGCGAGGCAGCCAGGCA
Organism: Miscanthus floridulus; assembly: GCF_019320115.1. Lineage (NCBI taxonomy): Eukaryota > Viridiplantae > Streptophyta > Magnoliopsida > Poales > Poaceae > Miscanthus > Miscanthus floridulus. The sequence continues at coordinate 40,276,850 of NC_089589.1, forward strand.
CATGCAGATGCGGGCGCAGCAGCCAGCCAGCGCCCATGCCAGCGGCGACCAGCGCCCAACGCTGAGAGTCCACGTCAATTAGCACAGGGGTAAATTCGTCCTTTTAGGTGGCAGGTTTTAGGAGAAATAAAGAGAAAGGAGAAAAAAAGGGAAAATGGTAGAGAAAACAAGAAACAAATGTTTTGGCTGCTATTTTTACAAAAGCAACATTTGGTATGATAGTTTTGCGAAGCACGTTGCTTGGACCGCTAAAAATGCAATTTTCTCATATGCACCTATAGGGGCTATGTTGCAGGCTGATTCCCCAACAGTTAGCTTCATACAGAGTTTACAGCGGGTTTGCTGTTGAAATATTAGTTATCGTTACCATTTCTTTTACTGTTGTGAATATTACATTTTTTACTGTTATGAATATTACCATTTCTTTTAGTGCTAACCAACCATAATATTGCATATTTGTCCAGCTGCATGCTGGACCAAATATTATCTATGAGTTTCACGAAATATTTATATGTTCCTACTTCCTATGACTATATATGCTCATCCTGTTCTCTAGTATAATCTAATTCCCTGCGTTTGATCAGCCACTGACAAAATCCTTTTGCGCATGCATTTGTAAGCTAGTTATTATATGTGATTGCAAAAGCAATAGCCGTATTTTGAATCCTAAACTACTATGGCATTTTTTAATAATGTTTTTTTTTCTTGAGAACATAACTTGTGCACTATTGTCCGCTAGCATTTTTTCTTTCACCAATTTTTGGGTTCCCTTTGTTTTACAATCTCTGTTCGCCTAAACGGTCGTTTAGCCCGTTTACACACCGTGTAAACGCTACACAGTGGTGCGTTGTTTCCGTTTAATCACCCATTTACCCCGTTTAATTGGCCGTTTAGCCCGTTTAATGGGACGTTTTGCCCGAATAATGGCTAAACGGTAGGTGACCGACTGTTTACCGTTTAGCGTTTAGGAAAACATTAATTACAATTGATTCTAGGTCATGATATTGTGGTACCTGACCAGGGTAGAAAGCTGTTAACATCATGTTAAATCATTTTATTTAATTTCCCTTTCATACAAAATGAAAAAAATAGTATTACCCCCTGAACATGCAAGATTATCTGGAAATTAGAGATGAGCATAGTTATTGTACACTTAGTTGAGTTTAGTTCTTTAAATATATATTCATTGCATTACATATAACTTTCCAAACTTTAGAGATTATTTGTAATGGACAATTATCGAGTTGTCCCTCTAAAGGTTTGTCCTTTGTGGAAGCTAGCAACCGTACATATCCATCTCTTTAATGCTGCGTTGCCTCGCAATCCTCATCACATTTGCTGCCCTTATGTGGACCAAAGTTAATAATATGTTGTCATTTGGTTGTGCAGTTTGTTTTGGTTCTCCATGTCCATTAGTTGGCTTCCATGCAAACTGAGACATTAATATATTGCTTGTTTTGAACATGAAACTCTTAGTCCTTGAGAGGATCTGGGTTCTTGATTCTTGTCAGGCAGGAATAGAGCCAGACATAACAAATATGAAAAGAGCCAGACATAACAAATATGAAACCTATTTGTACATTTTTCTATATGCTAAGTGTAATCCAGCATTTGAAGTCTCTTTGTTTAGTAATTAAGCATCTTATTTATAAACATAAAATCTGTCTCTGAACCATTGTTTCTTTTCACTATTGTATAGGTTTCATTTTCAAGTAGGCGGGGAAAATTTTGCTTTTGAAAGAATTACCGTCTTGACAGTTTGGAAATGTGAGGCTACAGTCGGCTAAAATATTTGACAAGGCTTTTATCAATTGTCTCTGGATGTTCTAAGTCAAGTAGGGTTAGTGAATAGACATGGCAATATCGTTTGTTGTACTTGGACATGGTGTATTTTGCTATGGAGTAAAGTGCAGTCCCGGTCCTTGAACTTGTTTCAGGGTGTCATGCCGGTCCATCAATTAATAAAGTATGTCATTACCATCCATAATTGCTGTTAGGGTCTCAATTAGGTCCAAAACAGGTCTGGACGGCGATTACTGCATACGTGGCTTAGCCAGCGTGGCTGGTGACGTGGGTGGAAGCACGTGCCATCTACGCCGATATGCAAAAAGGACCCCAACACCTGTGTGCATCTTATTGTTCATCTGCGTTCGTTTCCTCGCGCGGTTCATGTGGAGATGATCTTGCTGTGCCGGCGATCACCTTAGATCTGAGCGAGGTGTCGCGAGAGGAGAAGGTGACGGAACCCCACGACGGAGCTCCACGACGGAGCCCCATGGCGGCGCGATTACGACAGAAAGGGGAACCACAGCCGCATTACGGTTAGCAATTTCGGTGGATAATCCTATGCATCTACTTATCGTAGGAGGTTTGTCATAGAGATTTTGGCTGGTATTATAGGTCAAGGTGGTGAGGAATTCACTGTTGAGGTTCACCATGGGGGAATTTTTTTGTGGGTTTTGGTCATCTCAGAACATACGTAGATGAGAAAATCGACTGCAGATACTTGGTCCCCCTTATGGTTTGATGACTTCGTGGAACATTAGGCTACACAAAGAGCCAAACATTGAAGTTTTACTGGCTATTAGAGCATCTCCAAGAGTATCCAATATTTTCTTCTAAAAACATAGAGTTTTACAAGTCTAAAAAAGTATTGGAAGGAACAAAGAAGGTCAACTGCAAGAGTTTTTAATAATCCACTCCTAAAATATAGAAGATAATTTTACATCAGGAATCTTATACTATTTCTAAATTATCCTAACCACTTTTATATATTCTCTCTCTTGTACATTTGCATCAGGAACCCTTTCCTACTCTTTATTCTTTCCACTCCCTTCCACCTTAAGATTGGTCGACAAACACGTATGGGGAGAGAAGATATGCGTGACTCGGAAGCGCGTAACTTTACGTGGAACATGGTGACTTTTCCTAAGTTCTAAAAGATTAGAAGGATCGATTATGAGTTGTTGGAGAGGGTTTTTTTTTCTGATCTTGCTAAAAACTAAGGATTAGGAAGAGATTTAGAGAACTCTTGGAGATGCTCTTACCAGGGAAACCATAGTAGATGGGCTTAGAATAATTGCAGCCCCAACGAGGGCGACGACCTGTCTGTGCGTGGCAACCAAGGGCAGTGGCGGCGGTTGCTTGCTCGCAGATGATGACAGGGGAAGGAAGTACATGGAGGGGGTTCAATTCTAAACAAAGCGACAGCACAAGGTTTATCTGATAAAATATCAAGCTGCCTGCCACGTACGCATGCCAGGTCGACGCGGGCAATCGCCGTCCGGACCCATTTTGGACCTAATTGAGACCCTAACAACGATTACGGATGGTAATGACATACTTTATTAATTGATGGACCGGCATGACACCTTGAAACAAGTTCAAGGGCCGGGACTGTACTTTACTCTTTGCTATGTTACTTACATTGTGTCACTTATGTTCCTGTTATATGGGTTTACTGAGCTACATTCGACGAGTGATACCGTTTCAGCATATATCTTTTTAATAACCGAAAGGCTTGTATTCTCTGCATCCTAAAATATAATAAGGTGTGTGCACAGTTTAAGATAAAAAAATTGTAGTCTTTGACCAACAATTGGAGGTTGGAGCAGTTTAGTGTGTGTGTGCTGCACAGGTTGCTAATAATTGTTTTCTTTATTTTGTGTTTTTTTTACCCTACTAGTGACAGAGGATGAGTCTGTGGAATGGTGGCTATGTGTCGGAAGCTGATCACATAGCGAGGAAAAGGGCTTTCAGACTCGTTGGTAATGCTCATGGTGGAAGTTCTGGCCGGTACCCAACAGCTTGGCACACCCACTGCCAGTCTGTAATACCCCGAGAATGAATGTCATAAATATGAAGTTTAATATGGATCAAGGGTTTTTTTTAGCGAAGGTTGACTGGATTTAAGGAGAGATCGAAAATTTGACTTTTTAATTCCGTTACTCAGGTGAATTGATGGAGACCACCAATGCGTAGAACTCGTTGAATACTTTCCGTTTGACTACTCGTACACTTTGTTTGGAATCCGGATGATAAAATTACATGTGTTGGAAGGTTGAAGACAAAAAAGAAAGAAAGAATATTGCAGCGTGCTACAGTACCACGTTGGGGTTCCTAACACACAGGCATATGACATGTGCGTGACCAATTAGGCTCTTTCGTGTCTTTTCTGGCCGTGCCTCCTTTAGCCGCCGCCCTTTCTGTTCACGCAAGGGAGAAGAAAGCTGCACAAGGGAGAAGATGAAAGAGAGGGGTTTAGGGTTTTGCTGCCGTCATCCGTTGACTTTGTCGTCCGCCTCCATTGTCATTCGTGGTGTCGTACTTTCTTGGATTTTTGGTTAGGCAACATTTTCTCTTCCCGTTTTTGCCCTCAATTTTTCCCTCGCTGCTCATGAAGGCCACAACACGTTCATCGTAGATCAGAAAGGTGAGACGGTCGTATCGACGTACATATCGCCGTGAGGAGGAGAACAGAATGGAAGGAAGGTGTGGATCGTTGGGGGTTTGTCGTCATTCTTGCTGCGGTTGCCCTAGGTGAGATGCCGAATCCTAATCTACTTCTTTGGATCGAGTTTTGTGGATCAAATCATTGAATTAGAAGGGGTTTAGTTGGAGTAATTTCTGAAATTCTCGAAATCAATTTTCGTCCTTGTTCTGAAATTCTGTTAGACTGAGCAGTCACTGTTGACAAAGTTGTAGAGGACTTCAATACCTTTCATCTGACACCCCTCATAGCCATTGTATTTTGGAAGATATGATCATTTGAAGTAGACAATTTTTCAGTGACGATATTTCAGACAGTTTTAGATGTAATCAGTTTTTTATCATTGTAATGGACGAATATGAACTTATGATTTAAAAACAAGTTGTGCAGGTTTTCTTATTCTGTCCAGATTGTTAAAGAACACATTTTTTGGATAGGTAAATCTCCGGTTATGGATTTGATAAGTTTAGTGTTATGTTTTGGTTGTCAGAAAAGTTCATTTAAGTTTAGATGTTGTTTATGCCATCTTAGAGATCTCTTATGGGGAATCATATTATAGAAAAGTTGTTTATAATGGAGTTTTCTATCATCTGGTAACTCGTGATAGTTTTTGGATATATGGTTCAAACTGTACAAAATAGAGAAGCAACAGTGCTGTTGTTATCAGCCGAAGTACGTTGGTACTTGGTAGTGGCTTAATCTATGGGTTTGGGTGTTTTTGTGCGTATGTCTTGTTGTGTAATGGTGTTGGTATTGAGTATTACCTGTGATCAGGTGGTTTGCCATTGGAGTGTGCCTAGTTCTTTGATCAATCGTCAGCAAAGGCAAGTAAACGTGGCGTTGTGGTCCACATGCTTTACCTTTGTTGTTTGAATTGCCTCCACTAAATTTTCAGTATCTATATAATTTGAAATTTGATTTTTTTTGTTTTACTTTGAAGTATATGATTTCATATCTTGTGGTATTACTTTTGAATTATGAAGTATATGAAGTGCATACATTGCAACATTTGCATTTGCACTTTTTCCATTGATATGCATTTGAAGAAAAACTATAGCCAAATTGGTGCGGTAAGTACCGGTACAACAACACATGTTATGAGCAATGTGATTGCAGCAACGCATGTTGATGAGCAATGTGGTTGCAGCCCTTACTCCCTCTCCGTGGGACGTGTTGGTAGAAGTGAAGTCATGCATTGCATTGTATCATTTGCACTTACACTTTGAAGTATATTTATATTTCTATGAAGCAATTGATGTATCTTTTATTGTGCTATTTAAATTTGATGCTTAAACAAACTGTGATTTAAATAGCTCAGTTAAGGCAGTTTGCTTGCTAAGGTTTTTCATAAACCTCATACGCTTGTTCCCCCATCTCAGGTACATGACTCAAGGATGATTGGTGGGCTGGAAGTAGCAGCACGAATGCACACTTGTTGACATATACTTAAAACAAACATATTTGCTACAACTAATTGAGTCTCTCCATACATTGTAATAAACACCTTAGGTTTGCTTGTTGTTTTTTAAGATGTTTTGTTCTGTTGTCATAGAAGACTTAATTTTATGCTTAATCTAGATGACGTGTTTTTGCTTCCATGTACTCTGTAGTTGTAGTGTAGTGTGGTAATTCTTCAGAGGATTGTTGTGTTTTCTTCTGGGGTGTTATACAGTCACTGTCAAGCAAATCGTGTGGGTGGGTTTGTCACTCTTTTGCTTCTTATTAATGAAATGTTTGTCTAGGAAAGTTCTCCAAAAAAAAAAAAAAATAAACAGCTGTTAGACCACTTTCAGCATGTATATCATTTCTCTTTCTTATATAGTGGCTCATTCACTTCCGGTAAAGCTGCACGCAGCTGTGCTGCTAGCACAGTGAAATGCTGAGAGCACGGCAGCCGCAGCCACAGCGGAGGCCTTTAGCACAACCGAACACCCCAAGTATATGTCCGATAATTCTCTATAGTGTCAAAAAGGGTCCGTACGTCTCGCCCCCACGTTGCTCCCCACGCGGGTGACTCGGGCGGCCTCCGAAACCGCCCCGCAGCCCCCTCCCTCTCCTCCCTATCTCGTCGCTCCGCCGCCAGAGCCGGCCGCTGGCATGGCCGGGCGGCTCACCGGGATGGCAGCGGTGGGGCCTCTACTCATGATTCGGTGATTTGGCTCGACGGTGCTGGTTGCAGTAGGCTAGCGGTGTGTGGCTGTACCCGAGTGACGTGGGGCTTGGCGGGGCGGCTGGAGCCTGGGCAGGCGCAGGGTGGCGGGGGAAGCGAGATCCTCCTTCAGCTCCCTCAATGTCGTCCCCTTCCTCTTGCATTGCAGCGCCATCCTGGGCTGCTCTAGTGTCTGGGCGGCTAGATCCAGTGCCCAGGTGGCCAGATCCGGTCGCCCCCAGGCGGGGGCGGCGTCGGTGGTGGCGACCATGGTGGAGGCGGTGACGCCGGCTTGGGGCACTGGGGTTTCTGCCCTAGCGACTGGATTCAGCGCCCCTTGGGCTGGGGCAGCACCCATGGTGGTGGTGCACTGGCGCATGGCGGCGGCTGGCGGTGGTCGGCAGCGTCGGCTGCGAGTGCTAGAGCCGGCGACGACAACCAGGTTCAACGAGACATGCGACAATGTGACATGCACAATAGGGTAAGCCTAGTTTCGAGTGTTGCTCGGTCGGAGGGGGTGGCGGCCGACGCAACTATGCGGTTGCTGCCTGCAACCGACACGTCGATGCCCTTCTAGAAGGGTCTCTATGGGATGGCAGGGCAGCGATGACTACGTTGACAACAGTCTGGCTAGGGTCCGGTGTCTTGGCTCAAAAATGTGTTGGAGACTGTGCGGGCAAAAGCTTTGGTGACGGTGATGCCTGTGGGCGCCACTTTACCTATTGAGGGCGTCATGTTCCCCAGCACTATCTTCCATGGGTGAAAACCTGGTCCATCTTGGATGACCAATGGTGGTGTTCTCGATGTCATGTCCTTCCTAAAGGCGTCTCTGTTGGAATTTGTCTTGGCCATGATGTCGCCTTTGGTTGTTGCTCTTTGCTTCTTGGCGACCGGTCTACATGTGGAGGGGGGACTTGCAGCATGAAGTCAGAGCTGCCGCGTAAGGGGACGTGGCTCCTCAATGATGACGTGAGGCAAACCCCCCTCCTTCGTCGACTGGAATGCTTCAGAGGTCTAGAAAACGCCGGGGCGGGGCTGAGGATCAAGATAGGAAGTTGGAGCTGCTCTTGGTGGTCAAGCTTGGCAACGATGACCTATTGCGGCCTCTCGCTTCGGGGCGTCTATCTATCTTCGTTAGTATCGTCTGGGGTTGAAGGTCCTAATTCCTAGAGGGGGGGGGGGGGGGTGAATAGCCTATTAAAAATTTCTACAACTACACTTAGCAAATTGGTTAGACAAATATGAGGCGAAGCGAGTGTTGCGCTATCCTACTAAAAATCCAAGCCACCTACCACAATTCTAGTTTCTATAGTCTCTATCCACATAATGGCTATGTCACTACACTATGTGTGCTCTCAAAGGCTAACTAAAGAGCCACACTAACCAAACTAACAAGCTCTCATGACTAGCTACACTAAAGAGCTTGACAACTAGTTTGCGGTAATATAAAAAAAGAGAGCAAGATGGTTATACCGCCGAGTCGAGGAATGAACCAATCAATCACAAGAATGAATATCAATGAAGACCGATCACCTCGGAATCAAATGATGACACAATGATTTTTTTACCGAGGTTCACTTCCTTGTCGGCAAGCTAGTCCTCGTTGTGGCGATTCACTCACTTAGAGGTTCATGCGCTAATTGGCATCACACGCCAAACCTTCAATAGGGTGCCACACAACCAACACAAGATGAGGATCACACAAGCCACGAGCAATCCACTAGAGTACCTTTTGGCTCTCTGCCGGGGAAAGGTCAAGAACCCCTCATAATCACCATGATCGGAGCTAGAGACAAGCACCTTCCTCCGCTCGACGATCCTCGCTACTCCAAGCCGTCTAGGTGGTGGCAACCACCAAGGGTAACAAGCGAATCCCGCAGCGAAACACGAACACCAAGTGCCTCTAGATGCAATCACTAAGCAATGCACTTGGATTCTCTCCCAATCTCACAAAGATGATGAATCAATGATGGAGATGAGTGGGAGGACTTTGGCCAAGCTCACAAGGTTGCTATGTCAATGCAAATGGCCAAGAGAGTGAGCTTAAGCCAGCCATGGGGCTTAAATAGAGAGCCGCCACGAGTAGAGCCATTGGGCTCACAGAGCAGCCCAACTCGAGGCGACCGGACGCACTGGACATCATGACCGGATGCATAGCCCAGCGTTCGGTCGCTACTAGCCGTCCATGTGTCCCTTCGGTTTAATCATGAACGTCGATGTCTAACGGTCAAAAACTCCCGCGCTGTTACTTAAGTCGTGACCGGACGCACTGCTCCAGACAATTGGACGCGTCGGTTCTCACACTACTCACGCGCGCGCCTGAGCCACCAAGGCTCGACCGGACACGCTGCTCCCTCCAGCTATAGCGCGTCAGGTCACTTCTAGAGAGGTTCTAGAGAGCCCAAACGATGATCGAACACATTAGTTGCACCTCGACTAGACCCAGCCCAGCGTTCGGTCAGTTCTCCTCCTCTGTGTGCCAAGTTTCACGCCCGATGTCAGCATACGTCACCTGTGACCGGACGCAGGCCCTGTGCATCTGGTCACTTTTACTGTGCAGCGTCCAGTCATAAGACCGAAGCTGAGCCACTGCTCCACTACTGACCAGACACTCAGGTCCAGCGTTCGGTCAGCACAGTGACCTCCTCGACTTCCCAAACTTCACCACCCTTGCTCAAATGTGCCAACCACCAAGTGTTTCACCTTGTGCATGTGTGTTAGCATATTTTCACAAACATCTTCAAGGGTGTTAGCACTAACTAGAATCTAAATGCATATGCATTGAATTAGAGCATCTAGTGGCACTTTGATAACCGCATTTCGATACGAGTTTCACCCCTCTTAATAGTACATCTATCGATACTAAATGTGATCACACTCGCTAAGTGTCTTGATCACCAAAACAAAATGGCCCTATGGATTTCACCTTTGCCTTGAGCCCATTTTGTTTTTCTCTTTCTTCTTTTCCAAGTCTGAGCACCTTGATCATCACCATGCCATCACCATCATCATGATCCTCATATGCTCCATCACTTGGAATGTGCTACCTATCTCATTGATCACTTAGATAAACTAGGTTAGCACTTAGGGTTTCATCAATTCACCAAAACCAAACTAGAGCTTTCAATCTCCCACTTTTTGGTAATTGATGACAACCCTTTCTCAAAGATATGAATTGAAATTCAATTGATCCATGTTGCTTGCCCAAGCATATTTACCAAGTGTAAAAGGATATGGACAAGTTTCATGAACCCCAATTGGTAGCATTTGCTCCCCCTACATATGTGCTAAGAGTTTGGATTGAGGCTTGCACACATGCATGGATTGGAAATGCGGGAGGGTAATGTCTACCAATGATGTTAAGGTATAAGAGATGGACCTTTGAACCATGATACCAATCGGAGTGCACCATTATACCATCCTTAGCATCATTAGTAATTAGACATACACAAAAACTAGAATACCCGTGAGATCAACATTAGAAGCAAGGGTCTAGTTTTTACAATATAAATACAAGTCTAGTTACTCATCCTATGCATGCTAGTTTTTTATTTCATCATTCAAACCTACAACTAGCATCCACCACACAGGCATGGATATTTGAGATTTAAAACTTGTGCCAAGTAAGCAAACATATGAAATGCACATTCAAATGCATCAATCAAGTTTATGAGCTTGCTCCCCCTACTTGTGTGCTCAAATTTTAATTGATCCATTTCCTTTGTCATATTACTCCCCCTATGTCAAAGTTCTCCCCCATGTCAAAGTTCTCCCTTTAACCTTATCTTTGTGCAATTTCTCCCGCTTTGTCATCAATGACCACAAAGGTTCAATTTTAGATAGGTTAGGATTATCAATGTCAATCAATGGGGTGAGGATCATTTTTCTAAATTTGGTTCAATCTAGATCACTTGCCAAAGATATTTAACTCGGTTTGATCCAAGGACAAGCATCTTCACACCTCATTTCAAGGGTTATCTTGTACCATGTTGAGTTAAATACTTATAGCTCATTTTCTAGATCAAACATTAGGTTCACAAGCCCACAAACATGTCATATGCTACCACTAGATCAAGTCAAGCACAAAAGCAATAGTGATACCATACAAGCATCAAATTTATTTGATTTTCACGAATGAGCCTATAATATGTGAGGAATGACTAGATGCACTAATCATGTCCTTAGCAAAGGATGTATGCATGCCAATCAACTTTTACCTTGAATTGCTCGAAGGAGAGGCATGTCATATAAGTGGGGGGGTGCATCAACACATATTTAAAAATCCAATATGTTCAACTCATTCCTTAGCTTGCAAAACCTTTTCTCATCCAATGGATTGGTGAATATGTCGGCAAGTTGATCTTTGGTGCCCACACTCTCAATGCAAATGTCCCCTTTTTGTTGATGATCTCTAATGAAATGGTGGCGAATATCAATGTGCTTTGTTCTTGCATGTTGAACCGGATTGTTGGTGAGCTTGATCGCACTCTCATTATCACAAAGCAATGGCACTTTCTTGAACTTGATTCCAAAGTCATTCAAGGTGGCCTTCATCCAAAGTATTTGTGCACAACAACTACCGGTGGATATGTATTCGGCTTCGGCGGTTGATAATACAACACTATTTTATTTTTTTGATGACCATGACACAAGTGATCTTTCCAATAGTTGACATGTGCCCGAGGTGCTTTTCCTTTCAACCTTGCATCCTGCATAATCCGAGTCAAAGTAATCAACTAGCTCAAACTTTGCTCCTTTGGGAGACCACAAACCAACATTTTGTGTATGCTTCAAGTACCTCAATATCCTCTTTGTAGCCTTCAAATGACTTTCTCTTGGTGAGGATTGAAATCTTGCACATATGCACACACTAAACATGACATTCGGCCTTGATGCGGTCACATAGAATAGGCTTCCAATCATAGACCGATACAACTTTTGATCCACCATGTTGCCACTTGCATCACTATCCAAATTGCCATTTGTTCCCATTGGTGTACTTATGGCCTTTGCTTCATTCATGCCAAACTTCTTGAGCATGTCTTTGATGTACTTGCCTTGACTCACAAATGTACCATTCTTCAATTGCTTGATTTGAAGACCAAGTAACTCAACTCTCCAATCATGGACATCTCAAACTCATTAGCCATCATCTTTCCAAACTCTTCACAAAAGTCTTGATTGGTTGATCCAAATATGATGTCATCAACATAGATTTACAACACAAACAAGTCCTTGCCAATCTTCTTGGTAAAAAGAGTGGTGTCAACCTTGCCCATCATGAACCCTTTAGAGAGTAGGAAATCCCTCAACCTCTCATACCATACTCTAGGCGCTTGCTTCAAGCCATACAATGCTTTCTTCAACTTGTACACATGGTCGGGCTTCTTGTCATCTTTAAAACTAGGAGGTTGCTCAACATATACTTCTTCATTGATGTAGCCATTGAGAAATGCACTCTTGACATTCATTTGATATAGCTTAATGTTGTGGGCACAAGCATAGGCTAGCAAGATTCTAATTGCTTATAATCTAGCAACTGCTTACAATCTAGCAACCGGGGCATATGTTTCTCCAAAGTCAAGACCTTCAACTTGTGTATAGCCTTGTGCTACCAATCTTGCTTTATTCCTTACTACTATCCTATCTTGATCTTGCTTGTTTCTATAGACCCATCTGGTTCCAATCACATTGTAGTTCTTTGGTCTTTCAACTAGTTCCCATACTTGATTTCTTGTGAAGTTGTTCAATTCTTCGTGCATTGCATTCACCCAATTAACATCCTTCAATGCTTCATCTATCTTCTTTGGTTCAATGGATGACACAAATGAGAAATGCTCACAAAATAAAGCCAATCTTGATCTAGTTTGCACACCTCTAGAGATATCTCTAATTATAGTGTCCAATGGATGATCTCTTGCAATATGAGTTGGTTGGAGTATTAGAACTTGATTGCTTGCACATGCTTGATCATTAGGTTGAGATGATGTACTAGCCACTTGTTGATCTTGAACATTGTCATGAGAGCCACTTGTACTTGCATGATTAGTGTCATCTTGCACATTTGAGTTAGAGAGCACTTGCACTTGATCATCTTCTTCATCATTCACTTGCCTAGGCCTTATTTCACCAACATCCATGTTCTTCATGGCATTTGAAAGTTCAATGCCTCTAACATCTTCTGAGTTCTCATTCTCATCTTGGGAACCCTTGGTTTTATCAAATTCAACATCATGAACTTCTTCAAGAGTACCACTTGCCAAATTCCAAACTCTATATGCTTTGCTAGTGGTTGAGTATCCAAGTAGGAATCCTTCATCACACTTCTTCTCAAACTTGCCCAATCTAGTGCCTTTCTTCAAGATATAGCATTTACAACCAAAGACCAAAAAATATACAATATTGGGCTTTCTACCATTCAAGAGCTTATATGGTGTCTTCTCTTTCAATGGGTGACAATATAGGCGGTTGCTACAATAGCAAGCCATGTTGATAGCTTCGGCCCAAAAAGATTGACTCACATTGTACTCACTCAACATTGATCTTGCCATGTCAATCAAGGTTCTATTCTTCCTCTCAACAAGGCCATTTGATTGTGGAGTGTACTTGGCTGAGAATTGATGTCTAATTCCAAATTCATCACACAACTCATAAATTCTAGTGTTCTTGAACTCACTACCATTGTCACTTCTAACTCTCTTGAAGGTTGTCTCAAACTCATTGTTAATGCCCTTGACAAATAATTTGAATGTTGCAAACACATCACTCTTGTCCACTAGAAAGAATACCCAAGTGTATCTTGTATAGTCATCCACTATCACAAAGCCATAATTATTTCCACCGATGCTAGTGTATTGTGTTGGCCCAAACAAATCCATGTGCAACAACTCAAATACTTTGCTAGTGCTCATCATGCTTTTCTTAGGATAGGTGTTTCCAACTTGTTTGCAGGCTTGACAAGAGCTACAAAGCTTATCCTTCTCAAACACAACATCTTTCAAGCCTCTAACCAAGTCATGCTTAACCAATCTATTCAATTGTTTCATTCCAACATGACCAAGCCTTCTATGCCATAACTAACCCATACTAGACTTAGTGAACAAGCATGTTGACAATTGAGCTTCACTAGCATTGAAATCAACCAAGTATAGATTCTCATATCTAAAGCCTTTGAAGATCAAGTTAGAGCCATCTACACTTATGATCTCTACATCATCTACCCCAAATATGCATTTAAATCCAAGATCACACAATTGAGCCACAGATAGCAAATTGAAGTTCAAGCTCTCAACTAGCAACACAATGGAAATGCTCATGTCATTGGATATTACAATCTTACTAAGCCCTTTGACCTTGCCTTTGCCATTGTCACCAAATGTGATACTATCATAACCATCATTGTCATTCGTATTGATTGAGTTGAACATTCTTACATCACCAGTCATATGTTGAGTGCACCCACTATCAAGAACCCAATACTTTCCTCCGGCTTTATAATTGACCTACAAAAGAAAATCAATTCTTTTTAGGTACCCAAACTTGCTTGGGTCCTTGAAGGTTAGTGACCAAGCTCTTTGGCACCCAAATGACTTTCTTCCTTGAGCCCATCCATGGTGCACCAATGAACTTAGCATGAACACCATTTGTACCCTTAGTAAGCAAATAGAAATAATCAAGTTTAATTGAGGATACATTAGCCTTCTTGTTCTTGTTCATGCATTTTTGCTCTACATGACCAACTTGCTTGCAACTTTTGCAATACCGGCCATTGTTCCTCACAAAACTAGTTTTGTGACTAGCAAAGGCGGCCTTGCCTTTCTTGGCGATATAGCCCAATCCCTCTTTGTAGAGAGATGCCCTTTGGCTACCCAAGCACATAAGCAAGCGGTCCTCACCACCATAGGCCTTAGCCAAAGTGTGATTGAGCTCTTTTACCTCCTTCTTGAGTGTCTCATTCTCAACCATTAGTGAGGCATCACAAGTGAAACCATCACTACTAGATGAGGTAGAAGTAGATGTGCTACAAGAAGAGTTAGTTGGAGCAACAATGATAGGCTTATAGAATGGTTCATCAATTATATCACAAGTTAAGCCTTTGTCACATGTTACAACATGCTCCTTCTCATTTTGCTCATTAAATAAAGAGGAATGAGCTTTTTCAAGCTTCTTGTGAGCCTTGCCAAGCTTCTCATGGGCTTCCTCTAGCCTCTCATGAGATGCATTGAGCTCATTAAAGGCTTGCTTAAGGGCTTTTAGTTCCTTTCGCAAGTCTTTGCATTCCCTTCTCTTAATGTCAAAATATTCTTTAGCATCTTCTAACATGTCAATTAATTCATCTTTAGTGGGTTCATCATCATTGTCACTTTCACTTTCACTTTCATTATCATGTTCCTCATCACATCCATCATCGCAAGTTTGTACCTTAGTGACCTTAGCCATGAAGCATGATGGAGTGTCGAAGAGAGAAGGCTTCTCATTGATAGCAATGCTTGCAAGAGCCTTCTTCTTGGTGGTCTTGTCATCATCACTATCATCATCATCACTTGAGGAAGCATCACTATTCCAAGTGACCACATATGATCCACCCTTCTTCTTCTTCTTGATGGTCATCTTTTCCTTTCTCTTTCTTTTCCTTCTTTTCCTTTTTCTTGTCTTCTTGTTGTCATCATCATTGTCGCTATTGTATGGGCATTGAGCAACAAGATGATCCTTGCTTCCACAATTGAAGCACTTTCTTGACTCTTCCTTGTTCTTGGATGAAGCCTTCTTTCTTCTAGCATGGTAGCCCTTCTTGATCATGAACTTGCCAAATCTCTTGACAAAGAGAGCCATCTTCTCATCATCCATCTCATCAAAGCTCAAGTCTTCATCTTCACTTGATGATTCTTGCTATGCCTTGCCCTTGGATGATGTGGCCTTGAATGCCACACTCTTCTTCTTGTCATCCTTCTTGTCATCTTTCTTCGCCCTCTTTTCTTCCTTCGAATCATCATCTCTATTAGCATCATCGATCATGATATCTCCCAAGATTTGGTTTGGTGTCATTGTGTCCAAACCGGTCCTCACTAGCAAGGTGACCAACATGCCAAATCTTGCAGGTAAGCATCTCAAGAACTTATGAGAGAAGTCCTTGTCCTCCACCTTCTCACCAAGTGCTTTGAGATCATTGACAAGGATTTCCATCTGATGGAACATGTCCGGCACACTCTCATCTTCCTTCATCTTAAAGCTAGCAAATTTCTCCTTAAGAATGTATGCCTTTGCACCATTTATTGCCTTGGTGCTCTCGAATGATTCTTCCAACTTCTTTGAAGCCTCATGAACCATCTCAACATTCTTGATTTGCTCAAATGTTCTCTCATCAATTGCATCATGAATGGCACTTAGAGCAATGCCATTATTTTAGAGAAGTACTTCTTCGGCCGCGGTGGGATTCTCTAGATCGGCGATGGCATTTTCAGCTCCGTATCCCTCCTTACCTATGGCGGTTCTCGGCCTGTCGAATGGGGTGAACTATCATCCAACGTGTCCTTCAAGGGAGCAGCCAGAGGTGGCGTGCGCACATTTCTTGATGAGGCGATGTGACGCGACGCGGTGGGCGCGTAGATCTAGGCGGATGGTTCGCCTCTCGCTTCACCCCGCCTTATAAATAGCAGCCTCCCCCTTCATGTTTCAGCACACTAAACCACAACCTTGCCTTCTTTGCCTTTTCACCATCGTCGTTTGCATCTGCTGCCCTTGCTAATCCACCACCAGCGCCCTAGATCCGTAGCCTCCGCTTCTCTGCTGCCACCAAAAGGTCCTTGCTCCTCCGTCTTCACTTTCCATGGAGTCATGGTACTGCTCCAACGTCACCCATGCACACATGGTGGTCCTTGTCAAGCGCGGTCTTCTTCGTGGGAGGACTGATGCGATAGAGTGGCTCGTGCCCGATCGTGAGGATGCGCTGGCATCGCCCAATGGCTATGTTGTGTCCTTCGCGCCCTTCCATGAGCGCATACTCGTGATTCCTCCCCATCCGTTCTTCCGGGGACTGCTGCACCACTTCTAGATTGAGTTGTAGCATCAGAACCCTAATGGGATCCAGCACATCGTGACCTTCATCGCGCTGTGTGAGGGATACCTGGGGATCAAACCCCACTTCAAACTGTGGAGGTACTTCTTCTCCATCTCCCTACTTAAGAAGAAGGACAGAGGTAGGGAGATCCTGGTGCCGATGGGACGAGCGGGCATCCACCTCCGGGGGCAGCGGGCAGCCGAGTACATGCCCTGCCAGCTATCTAGATCCAACAAGGGGTAGCACACACAGTGGTTCTACTTGAAGAACAACCCCGCCGCCCCCTTGCCGGTCTTCACCGGGTGCCTGATCGAAGAGGCGCCGCCTCCATGGCCGTGGGGGCCACCTATCAAGGAAAAGAAGAGGATGCACGACCTCCTCAAGGCCGTCATGTTCCTAAAGAACCACAACCTCTACGGGGCCAGTGTCATTAGGGCATATCATGCGAGGAGGGTGGCGCTGCTAATAGCGCGTGCTGTCCCGCTTTATGGGATGACGCTCAGCGCGTAGCTCGATGGGATGGTGCTCACCCAAGGGCCACTCCATGACAGCATGGTTGCGTAGTGCATCATGGAGGGAATGGAGGAGTACAACGCCGTGTTCCTGATCCCAAGACATCCCGCGATGTGGCCAGACGTGGGCTTCGTCGAGCTACCGGTGAGGTTGGGCTTTCAGGACTCCATCGTGCCACTGCCAAAGCACACGGCTGTGTGGGCGGCGAACCACGCCATGGATGAGCGGAGGAAGAAGGATAAGGATGACATGGTGGCAAGGCGGCGGGCGAAGCAGCTGGTGAGGCTAAACTGAGGAAAGCGGGGGTAGGGTTCAGAGGAGGAAGAAGAAGGCGATGGTTCTAGGTTACCCGTTCAATGGGACGAGCTAGACAGCGGGGACGAGGATCTATCTCTGCCCTAGGTGGGGCCTTTCCCATGGCATGCCCGGGGGCAGGAGGGGGAGGACATGCCCCTAGAGTTGATGGGAACTGGCCGCTCTGTTCCATCCGAACCCTCCGAGCAGAGGGAGGGCTTGAAGCGGCAACGTGTCAATGAGGAGCGGCCAGGGTCGAGTGGGCCGGCCCCAAAATGTCATCGTCCGATGGCGTCAGGGTGAGTCAAGAGTTTTTTCGTCCTTTTGTTCTAATGAAATTTTGCCGTAAACTGACCGTCATGTCCTTTGCAGCATCGGAGGACATAGGACCCTCCTGAGGCTTGCGCCGAAGAAGTGCCTCCTCTAGCAGACATGTCAGGAGCTGGCTGGCACCATGCCAGAGGTGAGTGGGAGTGGCACTAGGGCCACCACAGCATCAACTGGGGAGGCACAGCTGATGGCTGAGTCCATGGGAGAGCAGACGGATGAGGTCATATCCGAGGTGCCTATGGTGGGCGTGGCGCAGTCGGGTGTGGCCACGATGTTGCAGGCGGAAGCGGCGTAGCCGGAGCTGTCATCCGTGCTAGTGGCCACCTCCCCAGCGGGGCAAACAGAAGAGGGCACACCCGAGGCATCCTTAGCGGATGTGGCAATGGGGCAGTCCTCTGCATCCACGTCACCTGCCCCCTCTACCACTGGAGGGTCTGCTCTGAAGGAGTTGCTACCGCAAGAGAGGTTGGCGCCGCTTGGGATCGGTGTAGAGCCATCTCGGTCTTTGGTCTGAGTGGTTGCTCTCAATGATGCAGCGGTGGAGAGGTAATGTGGGAGTAGCCACATGGAGGTTGGGACCGTGGTTTGCGCCCTGACCATCATGCTTAGCTCGATGAGCGTCACTATCGCCCCGGTAGGCTAGGTATGATTTGACTAGGCTTCCGACCCTCATTTTCCCTCTCTGTGCCTCTAAGTCTTGTCCTCTCCATAGTCCCTTGTGGTCCACAGTAGGGAGAAGTCCCAATTCCTCACCAAGGAGACACGACGGAGTGAGGGGCTGGCCGCATAGCTCGCTACCGCCTATCGGGAGGTGGCTGAGCTTGCCACCGCCACCCGAGAGCTGGTTGACCTCTGAGTCAGGGAGAAGGATGCTCGCGATGATGCCTGTGAGGCTAGGGAGAAGCTGATGGCCCTAATCAAGAGGGCACGCATGGACACTATGGAGGCCGAGCGGCTATAGAAGAAGTGGGACAATTTGCTCTGGGCCATAGAGGGGCTTCGAACAGAGCGTGACTTGGCTCGCTAGGAGCACGCTGACACCCAGCAACAGATCGACCTCCTCGAGGGTGAGCTTGAGGGGGAGAGGGACCTGAAGGTTGTAGTCGAGGGTGTGTCTGCCAGGCTCATCACGAAGGTCAGTCAACGCCAAGAAGAGGTCAAGCGCTTGGAGGCCGAGGTGACCCGGCAGTGCGACAAGGTGCGTAGGCTTCAGGTGGATGTGGACGGTAAGCCTCCAGTTTCCCTTGTTGTCTTTCTCCCTAGAATCTGTGGTAGGCCTTTTGACACGGTCGGTATGTGACTTGGATAGGTCTCGACAACAAGCTTGGGGCGGAGGTGATGAAGAGCCATGGCCTAGAGAAGGAGCTCTACGAGGTGAAGTCCTCTGTCTTGAAGGAGTGCGACGAGCACGATGCCCTACACGTCACCGTCCAGCTGGTCTTCGATGACCTCAAACTAGCCCCAGAGGCAGAGACATGCTCATACGTAGTTTGTGCCATCAAGATTATGGATCAAGCGCATGAGATCATGAGGGATGCGCTTTGCTTCGATGTTCACTGATCGTTTGTGATCGCTCGTTCTCATTACGAGAACATCGATCTAGCGATGATGAGCCAGGGCTTCATGCCTGTCTACTCTGAGGCTGAGCTAGAGGACATCGAGAAGGAGTAGGCCCCTATGGCACAGGACTTATCTACCAAGATAGAGGATGAGATCACCCCCAAAGAATTAGTTAGTTAGATAAGCCAGGCGGCGAACTTGTAATAAGTGGACAAGTTCTTAACTTTTGTTATGGTCGAATAGACTTTTAGCTCTTCTCCCTTTTTTATGTATAAAAAGGTTAATGTGTTCCAACCCTTTTCGTTGTTAAGACTATAAAGCTCGTGGTGTGGGTGAAAAAACTCTGATCACGCTAGTGAGCAAAAATGTCGTAGCCGCTGGGGCGTTTGGTTTCTTGCAATCCGATCAATTTTACTCAGCGTTTGTTTCCGCAACCCTTGCTTCTAGATCTTAACGTGAGAAAGGGTCAGGCATAGAGAATGTCTGCCGGGTAGATATACTCATATCAGCCCCCGGAGTGAGGCCCGACCCCTTACCGTTGCCGGGGTTGGGTGTCACTAAAGATCGAGGAGACAATAGCGAAACCGATAAGAGAAAGTGTTTTTCATTTTAGAAATGTCATTCTTAATTTTCATAAGTACATGCATAGATTAGGGGTAAAAGCGACGTAGCTGCTCGATGTTCCAAGCATTGATGAAGACCTCACTGTCAATGGTCTTGAGCTTGTAGGCGCCCGATCGGAGCACCTCCGCGATGACGTATGGTGCCTCCCATGGCGGAGAGAGCTTGTGGCGGTTCTTGTTGCTTTGGATGAGGCAAAGCACCCGGTCTCCGAAATTGAAAGCCCAACCCTGCACCTGATGGTTGTGGTATCAACGCAATGCTTGCTAGTACTTGGCCGAGCGGAGGAGGGCAACATCGCATGCTTCATCGAGCTGATCCATGGCATCCTCGAGGGACGCCTTGGCTCCCTGCTCGTTGTACGCCCTGACCCTTGGCGCTCCATAGTCGAGGTCAGTCGGGAGGATGGCCTCGGAACCTTAGACCATGAAGAATGGTGTGTAGCCGGTGGCCCGGCTAGGGGTCATCCTCATGCTCCAGAGCACTGTGGGGAGCTTTACGACCCATTATCCGCCAAACTTGTTCAACCGGTTGAAGATCCTAGGCTTGAGGCCTTGTAGGACCATACCGTTTGCGCGCTCGACCTGCCCATTCATGTGGGGTGCACCACAGTGGCCCAATCAACGTGGATGTGGTATTCATCACAGAATCAGAGGAACTTTTTCCTGGTGAACTACGTGCCATTGTCCATGATAATGGAGTTTGGGACTCCCAAGTGATGGACGATGTTAAGGAAGAACAACATGGCTTGCTTGGACATGATCACGGAGATCAGTCAGGCCTCTATCCAATTTGTAAACTTGTCTATGGAGACAAGTAAGTGCGTATAGCCCCCGGGCACTCTCTTGAGAGGTCTGACCATATCGAGCCCCCAGACCATGAACGACCACATGATGGGGATCGTTTGGAGTGCTTGGGCCGACAGGTGGGTCTGCCGAGCGTAGTAATGACATCCTTCATAGGTGTGCACAATCTGTTCAGTGTCGGCTACTATGGTCGGCCAGTAGAAGCCCTATCAGAATGCATTTCTGACCAGGGTCCTAGGTGCTGCATGGTGCCCGCAGACCCCACCGTGGATATCCCTAAGCAACTGCTTCCCTTGTTCAATGGGGATGCAGTGCTGTAGGATCCCGGTGTGGATTCACTTATAGAGCTCACCCTCAATAACGACGAAGGACTTGGTGCGATGCGGGAGCCATTGAGCCTCCATTTTGTCCATCGGTAGCGCCTCATGGAGGAGGTAGTCGAGCTAAGGCGTCCTCTAGTCAGCTAGAGGGTATGGCTCCACCACTAGATCTTCGTCAAGCTCCATGACTTCAGGGTCAGAAGGAGCCGATGATTAGTTGGCCCTCGAGCCCAGGGCAGGCGGCCCGTCACTAGTCTGTTTTGGCTCCTCATAGCGGACCGAGGGCTTGTACTGATCGCTGACAAAGATTCCCATTGGCACCAGCTCTCGGCCGAATGCCATATTTGCCAGCGCATCAGCCACCTCATTAAGCCGTATCGGGATGTGGTTGAGTTTAAGGCCATCAAACTTGTCCTCTAGCTGGTAGACTTCTTAGCAATACATAGCCATCTTGGGACTTGATGGCCGTCTGAGGGGCATATGAAATGCCATGACCCATCAGCTCGAGTGCCCACTTCGTGATTCTTCCTGTGGCATCTCGGTTTTGGACGACCTCACTAAGAGGGAATGATGTCACGACCGTCACTGGGTGTGACTCAAAGTAGTGACACAACTTCCTCTTGTCAAGTGCCTCCTAGGCCTTGGGCATCCATTCGAAACGGTTGGCTTTCTTTAGAAGCCGATAGAGGGGGATACCTCATTCGCCAAGGCGCGAGATAAAGTGGCTGAACACGGTGAGGCACCCTGTAACTTGCTATACCCCCTTTATGTTTTGAGTCAGGCCCATCCTCATGAAGGCCAAGATCTTCTCCGGGTTGGCTTTGATGCCATGCTCGGAGACGATAAAACCCAGTAACATACCCCTCGATACCCCAAAAATGCATTTCTCAGGGTTGAGTTTGATGCTGTTTGCTCAGAGTTTCGCAAAGGTCTCCTCTAGGTCGGCTATGAGCTGGTCAGCCCATTTAGATTTGACCACGATGTCTTCCACGTAGGCCTCAATGATTTGCCCGATGAGGTCCCCAAAACACTTCAGCATACAATGTAGATACATAGCCCTTGTGTTTTTCTGACCGATTGACATTGTGATATAGTAGAACGATCTGAACGGGGTGATGAAAGATGTCACAAGCTAGTCAGACTCTTTCATCGCGATTTGATGGTACCCAGAGTATGCATCAAGGAAGCAAATGGTTTTGCACCCTGAGGTCGAGTTGACTACTTGGTCTATGAACGACAAAGGAAACAGATCCTTTGGACATGCTTTGTTGAGACCCGTGTAATCAACACACATTCTCCATTTCCCACTCTTTTTTCTCACAAAAATGGGATTGACTAACCACTCAGGGGGATACACCTCCTTGATGAATCCGACCGCCAAAAGCTTCGCAATCTCCTTGTCTATGGCCCTATGTTGCTCCTCATCGAAGCGATGCAGGCATTGCTTCACCGGCTTGGAGCCTGGCCTAATCTTCAAGGCGTGCTTGGCGACTTCTCTTGGAATGCCTAGCATGTCCGAGGGTCTCCATGCAAAGATGTCTCTATTGGCGTGGAGGAAATCGACGAGTGCGCTTTCCTATTTGGAGGAAAGTATGGTGCCGATGCGCACCACTTTGCCCATGGAGCTACTGGGGTCTATGAGGACCTCCTTAGTGCCTTCCACATGCTTGAAAGACCCAGCCGATCGCTTGGGGTCAGGCGCTTCTTCGACGATCTCCTCCCTGATGGCCACGAGCTCTTTGGAGGCAACAATTGCCATGGCATGTTCGCAACACTTGACCTCACACTTGTAGGCACGTTGGAAGGAAGTGCTGATGGTGATGACCCCGCATGGACCCGACATCTTTAATTTTAGATAGGTGTAGTTGGGGACGGCCATGAACTTCACGTACCATGGATGTCCCAGGATGGCATGGAAGGTCCCGTGGAACCCGATCACCTCGAAGGTAAGGGTCCCCATCCTGTAATTGGTCAGATTCCTGAAGGTGATGGGTAGATCGATCTGCCCGAGCGACATGACCTGCTTTCTAGGCATGATGCCATGGAAAGGTGCCCCGGTCGGCTGGATGCACGACTAGTCGATGCCCATGGCATTGAGTGTCTCAGCGTACATGATGTTGGGGCCGCTGCCTCCATCCATCAACACCTTGGTGAGCTGCTTCATGCCGATGATCGGGTCGACCATGAGCGGGTTTCTTCCCCCGGCCGTGGGATGTTTTCCGGATGGTCGGTCTGATCAAAGGTGATTTGCTAGGGCTTGAGAAAGAACCTATGACTGTTGCTTCATCTGCTCTTGCATCATGACAAGTGTATCTCAATTCTATCTCAACTCGATTGCCTGATGCTATATGGCCCGTGCCATACTCTGATTGGACTCAGTCAACACTCTAAGTATCTATGTAAGCTCTGATGGCTGTTGAACAGCTGCTGGAGTCACCTGAGGAGGGGTAGAGGATGTTGTAACATGTGGATTGACATCACTATTATCAATGCCGAACATAGTCACTGAGGCCTCATGGTCATGTGCACCGCATGGTGGCATAGGGAGGTACTTGTTGTCATCTAAGTCTGAATCAGTCTCTTTATCTACACCAATCACCTCTTCTACATTCATCATCCCTCCTAGTCTAGCCTCATGCTCTGCCTGCTCTAGAGCTGCATCCTCTTCTTCTTGTCTCTGTATTTCCTCCGCTGATAACTGCTTCTAAGCGGCTCTGAGGGCACGCTGTCCACGACGCCGATCGCCACTCAATGCTGGATGGTAGGTCAAAAGCACATTATCTATCGCCTCGTACTCCTTTCGGCACCAATTTGGATAAATCTCACTAAGCAGGTAGCAGATAATATGAGGGTACACCTACTGTCATCCAACACTAACAGCATCAATAATGACATCCTCAATCTCACACAACATAAACTCCAAGAAGTCAAAATGCTCTCTAGTCCAAATGGAGAGGAGAAGCCATTGCTGCAAGCTGGTCAGTGACTCCCGGTTGCCCCCACAAGGGAGGACTGTCTTCCTCATAGCCACGTGTAGAACTTGCACTTCTAGTAGTAGTCAGTTCGGTGTACGTAGAGAGCCATCAGTGAACGGCTGCCTAAAGAGCGGACGTATCTGCTGGTCTATAGGGAAGGTACCTCTAGCTCTCCCACCTCGTGGGGATCCATGTCACCGTAAACTATCTGGTGTAGGTTCCTATCTGAGGTGGCAACTCCAAGATGCCTTATGAGCTCGTCCAAGTAAATTCGTGTCATATGTTCATTGACCATCAACTGAATGAACTAGCGATGCGGGTCAATCCACACTGTAGCATAAAACTGATGTACCCAACAAGTCACAACTCGGTCTACCTCGCCGAAAAGGAGAACAAAGCCCTAGAACCTCTCAAACAGGGGGCGGATCAGTATGCCTACTTCACTCTCAAGCTCATCCTAGCGAAGTCGCCTCTGGTCTGCTTTTGCAATATTTCTCATCATATAGCTCCTGTGGAAGCTCTCCTAAGTAATAATCTAGAAAGCCCTGCTGCAATCTTTCTCTTTGACCTGTGGAAACCAGAACGCAACATCGCAGAACCTGATGTCCATTATCCTCTTTGAGCTCATTCTTCTAAAGGCACAGAATCTAGGCCCTCTCTCCTGCTCACTTCTGCTCCTTTTCTGCCACTTAAACCTCCTCCTTGAGTTTTAGGGCCCCGACGACCGCTTGCATGCGGCACGCACGAGGCTGGTGCAAACACAGAAGTCTAGCATTTCTTGAGGAACGTGTCCATCCACCGAATCTGCTCCTCAGTATACTCTTCCATCTGTACTCCATTTAGGATAACTTGATGGGTCTCCTCACCCCTTCACGCCAGGTGGGATGATTGTCTAATCTCCATCTCTGTAATCCTCAATGCACCACCACAACCTCGACCCTGTCCTGCCTCTTGGGCCAACATAGCCCTGGTGGCTTGCTCCTCTCTTTCTCGTTGCTTTTCTATCCTACTCTTGTTCTTCTTTGGCTCTTCAACAACCTTCTCCTTCCCCTTTTCGTCATCTGCACCAGTTTGGTGGTGGAAAGCCATGAGAATAGGTTAAACAACATAAAAAGCATACAAGCATTTCATCAAACATGTAGCATGCATGATCAATGGGAGCGAAGGCATCACCTTTGCCTATCCGATTTGCTGGCCCGCCTTTGGAAGAAGAATGCGCGCGACGTCCAGGTGAATGCACGTGGCACGGGTGTGGAGGGTATGACCCTGGATACCCATGGCAGACTACATGGGCTGTGCCCCCAGGGGTGGTCCAGCCCACAAGACACAGGGAAGATATCCTAAAGATACGACGTAATCTGTTAGGATATGTTATGATCCCATGATTCCTGTAATCTATTACTTACTGGTTATCTCCTAGATCTAACCGACTTGTAACCCTGCCCTAGACTATATAAGGCAGGCAGGGACCCCCTCAAAACACACGCGATATCATACGATAGCCAATACAAACCAACAGACCATAGGAGTTGGGTATTACGTCGTGCTGACGGCCTGAACCTATCTAACTCTTGTGTCTCTGTTGCCTTCTTGCTCTTGATTATGTGCACCTCTGCCGATCGATCTACCTACATGGGATACCCCTTGGAGGACCGCTGAGCATCTTTTGTCGATAGTTGGCGCCAGGTAGGGTTGTGCGTGCTGCTTCTATGACAAACAAGATGGTACATTTTGTAGGCTCTTTGTCCTCCCCAAAGCCCAGCTAGATCTTTATGGCTGGAATGATCTCCTGGGTCATCAATGCTGATGGAGATAGAGAGATCATCGAGCCAGAGTAGATCGATTATGCACCGACCACACCAGCACCTGCAACAGTAGATCCAATCTCAGAACCACCTCCGAGGTCATCTTCACCAACAACTCACCGCCTGCTCCCCCGCTACCCCAGGAAGTAGATCAACAACAATGATCTGATCGCATCCATTGATCAGGTTGGACAGAAGCTCACCGACTGCCTCTCCATCGTGAAATTAGCTCTGACCATTCTGTTTCAGCGCCGACCACCCTCTCATTCCGATGTATCGGAGGCTGATCAGGAAACTCTAGGGGCTATGGCCGCCATCCATCAGGATGGGGCAAATTCACCGACTAGGTGGGAGACATCTATCCTCTCACCGACTAGATCGCCAACCAACTATCGCCGACTGTCAATATGCTGCACATTAGCCAATGCCTCGAAGCATCCCTCCAAACCATCCTAGAGGTGAATCTAGACTCTGAGTCCTAGGGCTCTACAGAGACTATCGCCGAAACCGCCACCATCCAACCTCCTTTCCCACCCTTTTGTGGACATGAGATTTTTAATGTTAGCGTCGATAGCCCTCCGTGGGATGGGGAAACCGACGAGGACCATGTAGCTAGCATCAATAGAAATGCCAACCATGTGTAGCGCTGAGCAAATGAGTCTACCATTGTGTTAGCCGAGGCTGCTCACAACGGAGAACAACTCGACTCACAAGGGAGGCCACGCCCACTCCACCGCAACCTCGACGATGAATTCATCCATGTCGACAGCCATGATGTCTACAAGACACCAAGCGCCAACTTGGCTGTGGCTGCTAATGAACTCGCTCAACTCAAGCAAATGCCAGAGGTCGGCAAGGTTGCCGCAATGCTTAAAGCAGCACACTGCCAGGTCAATGAGATCCACTAGGATCAGGGACCTTCCTACTCGAGAAGCTCGAGTCACTAATCTGCCATGCTAAGATCCAATCACTGCCCTGGCAGAAGCCATTTCACCGACCAACATCGTGATGATGGACAACCCCTCCAGGGGGGAGCTAGGGGGAACCGTATTAACTACCCCCGCCAACATGACCAAGAAGTGGATCAAAATGTCCAAGCACACATCAACCACCTCTGGGATGCATGATGTCATATCGATGGGCGCCATTTCTCCCACCATGAAGAGGAAGTACGTCGGCATCAAGAATACGAGCAAGAGTTCGGTAATCCAGATGCAGCCTCTAGACACTTAACGCTGGCAATGCTGCATATCCCGACGGTGATGATCCCAAAGGGCCCTGAGCATTCACGAGAGCACTCCGAACACTCCAGTGGCCCCGTGGTTTCAAAATCACCGGGGTCGAGCCCTACGAGGGGTGGATGAACCCCACATGGTGGCTACAATCTTATGCCACTGCTGTGCGCGCCATTGGGGGAGACACCAGTGTCATGGTGAACTATCTTACCGTCATGCTTATGAGAACCGCGATGAACTAGCTCACGAGCCTCACCCTAGATTCCATCAGATCTTGGGAATAGTTGAAGAAGGTCTTCACCGACAACTACATGGCTATGTGTACTTGGCCGGGCACCAAGCATGATCTGAATCGCATCTATCAGAAACCATCCGAGCTCCTCCATAGCTACATCAGATGATATTCTGAGATGAGGAATTCTATTCCCAATATCATGGAAGCAGAAGTCATCACCGCCTTTGTTAGAGGACTCCATTACCATGACCTCTGCTCAAAATTCAATCGTAAGCCACCAAAGGGGATAGGCAAGATGATCATGACCTTCGATCAGTACGCTAACGCTAAAAAGACTGAAGTTTGCTTCAACAAGGATGCGGGCACTCACCACCCAACTCGCCACAGTGACGAGCACCCCGACGAAAGACTCCATAGTTACCATCGCCACAACAACCGCGGCCACCATCAGGACAATGGCCATGATCATCCGAAAGGGTCCAGAGCTGGTCAATATCGCCGCTGCCGACCAGACCACATTGTCGCCACCATTGACGAACATCACGCCAAACGCAACTATGACGAGTAGTTTAAGAAGATCCTCGAAGGATTGTGCCCCCTCCACAAGAACAACAAGCACAAGATGAAGGACTGTCTTGGCATGGCTAAGGAGTTCCAGACCAAAAAGAAGGACGACGACAACAATGACGGAGCCAGAGGTCGTTGATAACCTAGGGCAACAACAATGCCTTCCAGGATCATGACAAAGTGGTCACCACTATATTTGGGGGCCTCGACGCCACCGAGAGTAGAAGAGATCGAAAGCTCACCGCCCGTCGGGTGCTCGCCATCAACGCAGAAGATGCCATCACCAACCCTAGCTATCACCCCTGGTCTAAGGTCCCCATCACCTTCAGCAGGGCTGACCAGTGGGCGGACATCCCTAACATAGGGCGTTTCCCCCTCATTCTCAATGCAACCATCAAGAAAGTACTCTTCAGGAAGGTGCTCGTCGACGGTGGAAGCGCCCTGAACCTCCTCTTCGCCGGAGCCCTAATGGAGCTGGGCCTTGAAATAGAAGACCTCACTCCCTCTGACTCCTCCTTCTGGGGTGTGGTACCTAGCAGGGCATCCAAACTGCTTGGAGAGATCACCCTCCTAGTACAAATTGGCATGGCAAACAACTTCCATGTCGAGCACATCAACTTCTACATCACCGACTTCAACACTGCCTACCATGCCATACTTGGGCGGCCAGCTCTGGCCAAGTTTATGGCCATACCACAATACACCTATCTGGTACTGAAGATGCCTTCGCCTGCAGGAGTTCTGGCTCTGTGGGCCAATGTCTCCATCGCCTATGCCTGCGAAACAGAGAGTCTCTCCCTCGCCAAAGCCACCGACCTCTCCATCTAGATGGCCAGCATGGTCAACGACACCAAGATGGTGCCACCGACGACTTGGAGATCCTAGCAGTGGAGCCTCCTCATGGCTCCACTAAGTCCAAGGAAACAAAGGAGGTCGGCCTCGGCCTCGATGACCCCACCAAGACCATCAATATTGGGGCTCATCTCAACCCTAAATAGGAAAGCATGTTTCAGAGACATGTTTGCTTGGAAACCTGCAAACATGCCGGGGGTACCATGGGAGAAGATCGAGCACTCCTTGAATGTCTCGCCGACCGCCAAACCGATCAAGCAGAAACTCCGACAATTCATGCCAGACAAGAAGGAGGCTATTAGGGTAGAAATAAAACGGCTCCTAGCAGCTGGATTTATTAAAGAAGTCTATCATCCTGAGTGGCTAGCAAATCCAGTTCTTGTTAAAAAAAGAATAAAGAATAGAGAATGTGCATTGATTACACTGATCTCAACAAACACTGCCCTAAAGACCCCTTCGGTCTGCCTTAGATAGACGAGGTTGTAGACTCCACCGCCGGCTGTGAACTCCTCTCCTTCCTCGATTGTTACTTCGGCTATCACCAGATATCCCTCAAAGAGGACGACCAGATCAAAACATCGTTCATCACGCCTTTTGGTCTCAAAAAACGCCGGGGCAACCTACCAAAGGGCCTTCCAGATGTGCCTTGACCAACAGATAGGCCGCAACATCAAAGCTTACATCAATGATGTGATCGTCAAGTCCAAAACCACCGACAATCTCATCTCCAACCTCAAAGAAACGTTCGGCAACCTGAAAAGATACAGATGGAAGTTGAACCCTTCAAAGTGCATCTTTAGAGTTCCATCCGGCATACTCCTAGGCTACATCATTAGCGCTCGCAGTATCGAACCCAACCCCGACAAGGTCTTCGCCATTACCAATATGAAACGGCCAACCTGCGTCAAGGATATACAGAAGCTCACCGGGTGCATGGCTGCTCTCAGCCGCTTTATATCATGCCTTGGCAAAAAGGGACTATCGTTCTTCAAACTACTCAAGGCCTCCGAGCGCTTCTCTTGGTCAGAGGAGGTTGATACGGCCTTCGAGCAGCTCAAGTTGTTTCTAACGAAGCCTCCAATCATGATGGCGCCCCAACCAGATGAAACCCTATTGATCTACATCGCCGCCACTTCTCGCATCGTTAGCATAGCTATCATCATCGAGCACAAGGAGACCGGGCACGCCTATAAGGTGCAATGTCTGGTCTACTTCATCAGTGAGGTTCTTAATGAGTCCAAAACTCGTTACCCTCAGGTTCATAAGCTGTTATACGCCATTCTGGTCATGTCGCGCAAGCTCCGTCGTTACTTCGAGTACTACAAGATCGCCGTGGTCACCGAGTTCCCTCTAGGGGACATCCTCCGCAACAAAGAGGCCAATGGCCGCATCATCAAGTGGGTAGTCGAGCTCAACACTTATTCTATATAATTCAGAAGCAGGACTACCATTAAGTCGCAGGTGCTGGCTGACTTCATCGCTGAATGGACCAAGATCCAAGAGCCCATCCCTGCTGCTAGCCCTGAGCACTGGGTGATGTATTTTGATGGCGCCCTCAACATGAACGGTGCTGGTGCTGGCATTTTATTCATTACTCCAACTAAGGACAAGCTCCGTTACGTCCTCCAAATTCATTTTCCAGCTTCCTACAATGCCGTGGAGTATGAAGCATTTCTCCATGGACTCCGTATAGCCATCGAGCTCGGCATCAAACGCCTCATGGTATACGAAGACTCCGCGCTGGTCATCAACCAAGTCAACAAAGATTGGTCCTACTCCAGTGAGAAGATGGACGCATACTACTCTGAGATCAGGAAACTTGAAGGCAAGTTCTACGGTATCGAGTACCTCCACGTGGTATGAGATCAAAATTAGCTCACCGACCACCTATCTAAGATAGGCTCTTTTCGTGCCGTGATTCCACCTAGGGTCTTCATTCAAGACCTCTTTACGCTGTCTATTAAGGAAGAGAAGGAAGTTCAAGAAATCACCCCCGCCGAGCAGCTGGTACTTGCAGTACCTTCGCCGGTCTTAGATTGGAGGGAATAATTCATCTAGTACCTCACCAACGCCGATGTACCCACTGATAAGACTAAAACTGAATGCCTCATCCCTCGCAGCAAGCATTACATGCTGGTAGATGGGA
The DNA here is from genome assembly GCF_019320115.1 of Miscanthus floridulus. Classification (NCBI taxonomy): domain Eukaryota; kingdom Viridiplantae; phylum Streptophyta; class Magnoliopsida; order Poales; family Poaceae; genus Miscanthus; species Miscanthus floridulus. The sequence goes on from NC_089589.1 coordinate 40,307,804, forward strand.
ACTTGATGAGGAAAAGCTCCAAGGAAGGGATACTGTAGAAATGCATCACTCGAGAAGAGGGTGTAAAACTACTCCTTGAAATACACTCTGGCTCCTGTGGCAATCACGCGGCCTCCAGAAACCTGGTCGGCAAAGCTTTTCGAGCTGGTTTTTACGGGCCCACGGCCATCTCTGATGCAGAAGACCTCATCCGATGTTGTGAAGGATGTCAGTTTTTCACCAAACAAATACACGTGCCGACGCAGGAATTGCAAACCATCCCAGCTTCTTGGCCTTTTGCATGCTAGGGACTGGACATGATCAGGCCTTTCAAGCCTATGCCAGGTAGTTTTTGGTATGTATACATCGCCATTGACAAGTTCTCCAAGTGGATCGAATACAAGCCGCTGGTTTCGGCCACTGCAAAGAAGGAAGTCGAGCTCTTCGAAGATATCATCCATAGATTCGGTCTTCTGAACAGCATTATCACCGACCTCAGAACTACATTCACTGGTCACCATTTTTGGGACTTCTACGAAGATCGATGCATCTCCATCAAATACGTCTCTGTTGCCCATCCTAGAGCCAATGGCTAGGTCGAATGGGCAAACGCCATGATCCTCGATGCCCTTAAAAAAGACTACCAGAAAGAGGAAAAGCATTCAGGCAGATGGCTCAAAGAGTTTCCAGCTATGGTCTAGGGACTGCGCACTCAAGCTAGTCGCAACACCGGTGTATCTCCATATTTTTTGGTCTATGGCTCAGAGGCCATACTTCCCGTGGACATTGCCTTCCGAGCACCAAGAGTAGAACATTATAATGAAGAGCAAGCCGTAGCTGTTCAGACAGAGGACATCGATAGGGCCGAAGAAGAACACCTGATCACTTGCATCCGCACAGCCAAATACCTAGAAGGCCTACGAAGATACTACAATTGTAATATCCAAGGTCATTCATTTGCGGTCGGTGACCTCATTCTCTGTAGAAAGTAGAAAACCGAAGGGATGCACAAGCTCTCCTCCCCCTGGGAAGGGCCTTACATGATCAAAGTGGTTACCTGACTAGGGTCTTACCGGCTATGTGACATGGAGGGAATCGATATCCCCAATTCATGGCACGTCGAGCAACTTATACGTTTCTATCCTTGAAATGCTCTAGATATGTACTCTCCACTCCATAATGAATGGAGTTTTTGTCGCCATAATTTGTCTCCATTATTTCTCCACTCTAGTTTAATCTCCACTTATGATTACCAGCTCTAAGCTACTCCTTAACAAACTCCGACAATTATACGTGATCTCCATAAATGCTTCGCCCCGTTTCTCCATACTAAAATATCTCTAAGATGTTTGGCCAACCATCGAGCAACACATGTTCCGCTCTGTGTTCTTTGGAGAAAACCCTGCCTCTGATCTCTCCCTACATGTGCTACGGGCTCCAGCGCTCTATGTTATGGGTGGTCAGCTGTGGTTCCTCGGTCATGTTTGTTCCTCCTACATGTGCACGGGCTCCAGCGCTCGATGTTATGGAATACGGGCTAGCCAAGGCCAAGAGCTTAATAATGAACTAACTGCTCGGACGCTACTTACACTATGTATAAATGTGTTAGGGTTAACAACACATCTCTTTTTCACCAAAAGTGCTAGCAAGCCGCATAAACATGCATACAATGTCTACTTACAACATTTATACAAATACATAAATGTTTGTTTGTGCCCTCACGCATTTAACTCTCCTCTCTAGCTGTTCAATACAGGTCCCTCTCCACTCAGGCTATTAGGCTTGGCCGTCACTGACTACCTCGCTGAATAGATCAACATCGCCGGCCAGCTTCTTCGCCACGTCCTCCACCTCATCCTTCAGCTGCTCCTGCTTCGTCGTACCCGTCCCTCTAGCGAATCCAGCCCCTATCGCCTGAAGATTGATCACATGGTAGTGGGACCAGACCACCGCTAGAGCATGCATCATGATGGAGACAACGGCGTCGTGGTTGAAGCCTTTGAAGTTCTCCCACGCCACCTTGCACCTATCAATGATGGCGTCCGGACATGGCGGCCTGTCGTCGGGCTAAGGAGCTACCTCCATGTCGATACAGTCGAGCACCGGCCTAACTCCAACCACCATGGTGTCAAGTTTTCCCCTCTAGGTTCTTGTCTCTAGCTCTAGCACATTGAACTACGCTTTGGTTCTTTGACGGTATTCTACAGACACCAAAGGCATTTGTCAAATGAAGAAATCATATTAGCAACAACTTGAACCACGAACTACTCACCTTCTAGATCCTCGACCAGTTTCTCCGCTCGCCCAGACACCTTCTCCTTATCCTCTTGGAGTTGGTTGGCAACTTGATACAACCAGCCAAGCTCTGCATCTCGCGCTACAAACATAACGGTCAACAGCAACATCAAGACAATTCAGCAATGCAGAGCAAATTTATCTATCCATAGTACCTTTCTTATGTTCGGAGATGTTTCTTAGATGCTCAGAGGTGCGCTCTAGTTGCTTGGAGCTGCTTCTCAGCTACTCGGAGGTGCGATCTAGCTACTTGGAGACAGTCTTCAACTGTTCAGATAAGGTGCCCTTCTGGTACTCTAGGTCCCTCACATTTGATTCAGCAAGATCCCTTTCATGCTGGGCCCTTTGGACGTTCTTCTCCATCAGTTTCACCACCTCCTTCAGCTTCTTATTCTCCTTGGTGAGGGGTTCCATCCTCTTGATCAACTGCTATCGTTGTATAGCAGTTCGCGCTATGCCCTGCAAAGCACCAAGATTGTAAAGGACCATAGTCTCCAACACCAAAGATGGACACCGCTGATGCAACACTAACCTCAATTTGCTTCATAGCCGTTGAAAGGGTGGACCATAGCCTCTTCACCTCCATGGTGGTGTCCTCCTCTTCCACGACCACAACTTCATCACCTCGCTTGCGGAGGATGCGGATGGCTTGAGGTCATGATTCTTCATGTTCAATCTCCTCGACATCGTTCTCTTCCTCCACAGCCTATGGCGATGCCTGGGGGCTCAGTGGCCGCACACAACGACCAACCACACCCTGCAGCACCTCAGGGCGCGCCGCTTGCTCCACCGACACTGCCGGCCTCTACGCCGCTTATTCCGGCACGATGTCGGCAGCTCCCGTTCCCGCCTCCGATGACTTGGCGGCTCCCGCTGTTGCTCCTGGTGTCTCCACTAAATCACCTGCCGTCATCACCAACTCTCTTCGCCGCTAACTCCATCAGCAGCGGTGGTCGACTCCTTTGTAGACCAACGAGCGCCCGGGGACTCTGGGATGGAGTCCATCTGCAATGTCTCTTCCCTAGGACCAGCAATCGGCTGCTCGCCAGTCTGGCCCAAAGGGTTTAGATCCTCCACGCGCCCCGTTTTACATCAGATCAACTCATCGGTCACCACAACTGTAAAAATCGAAAATCTACTAATCCCAAGGCAAAGATACTTACACATTAGCTTCTTGGTAGACGGTTCTAAACCGATGTTGCATCCTCGAGAACCTAGGCACTGCTCTGGGGTCAACCCGTGTGGCCTGGGCTAGAGGTCTTGCAGCCCCCGCTGTCGGCGTCTTCTCCGCCTACTGCTCGAGGGGTCCTTCCCCTCCCTCCGATTGCTCCTCCATGCGCGTGTTGCGCGATGACACTTTAGTGCTCGGAGGGGGAGCTACTAGAGCCTCATCGTCATCCGACCACTCGGATATCATCGTGCTCTGCATCCAAGCGGTCTGACCACCACCAAGCGATATACCACCTGGCTTGCAGGGAACTACATCCGCCATTCTTCTCTTCTTTTGGGCCGGCTCATCATTCGCCACCCTTTTCCCCCGAACCTTCTCCGATACCGGGGGGGACTCTCCTTCTAACTAGCACCTCCACCTCTAGATTCGAATGAGGCGCTGATGCCCGAGAAGTACACCGCCTGTTCCTACAAATGGATTTTTTGACAATCGAATTAGTCCACTGCTCGGAGCCGGCATGAGATAAAAGCACCAGGAACAATAGTCGAGATTTTTACCTGAGGAAGTGGGTTCATGAAGTTGAAGGCTTTCGGCTGCCCTGGCACGCTGAATGGCACGTTTGGAGCTAATAGTTCAGTGGCACAGCATAGCACAGCCTCCTTCGTTAGTCTCTCTATCCTGTCCTGGGTGCTGTCAGTATCTCCCTTGAAGTCAAAGATCGGATGAGCCCTCTCCTTGTAGGGCTAGATGCGGTGCACTATGAAGCTCACCGCCACCACCACTCCGTTCATCTTCATGCCCCTTATTAGCTCGAGGAGCTCCTTCACTTGCTCCATATCAGCACTGGTCATTTTCTCCGACCAGGTCCTCTGATTCTCTAGAATCTGGTCGACATCGTATCGGATGGCAGGATGAGTCTGCTTCATGTAGAACCACCTGGCATTCCACCCCTTTAGCGAGGTATTCAGTGACACAGTAATGTACTCGCCCACCATCCCATCACGGAGCTGTAGATACACACCGCCGACCACTTTGGAACCGCCCCTCCTTTCTTCTTGAGCCAGAAAAGGTGTCGAAAGAGATTGAAATGGGGAAGAATGCCAAGATAGACCTCACAGAAGTGGATAAAAATAGATATGTATAAAATAGTGTTTGGATGAAGATTACACAGGCTCACTCCCCAATACTCCAACAGATCCCGCAAGATAGGATGTACTAGATGTCCTAATCCATGCCAGAAATAATCTTCAAACACAACAAGCTCGTCGGTGTAACACCCCATGTGTTTGTCATCAGTTAAGCAATGGGTTTGAGCTCAAACATGACATGTTAAGTGGTGATGAAGGTGAAAGATCAAATCTACAAGAGTGAGCTCCAACTTAAACTTGGACAACACACCCTTACTTACATGTGGACCCTTGTTAAGATTATGCAAGAGTAATGTTAAGCATGCTTATTTCATGTACATTACATCAACATGCATCCATCTTGACTAGTGGAAAAGTGTCATGAAGTTTGGAATCAAGAAGTCACATGAAATGATAAGTTATAATCTTTCTTGGATTGCTTTATTAAATAAATGGGAATCTAAGATGTCAACCAAACCTTGCTACCTTGCCCAAATGACTCTAATTGAACTCTACAACAAAAGTCATGAAGGGTTCATGTTGAGCAGAAGTCAAGAAAATGCCTCAATCGGTCTAAAACTCTAATTTAAGCTTTACCATGATGCTACTTTGACTTTGTTTAAACTATGGCTTAGATTGTTTGCATGGTAGTAAAACCTAAATAAAAGTTGAACTTTGAGTGGAGTAGAACAAACTTTGTTTTTGGACCAAGAGCTAGATCAGCTTGTAAGCAAGTCAAACCGAGCCCTGAAGTTGGAATCCATGGCTGTTTTGGGAGCTCGAAATTTTGCTAAGTCTGGGTTAACTGAAAACTGAATTTTTAGTTTCATGAGCCCTACTTTGCCGCTCTCTATCTTCCAATATAATCTGAGTTAGACTAAAAAGCTTTAAGCAAAGTTGCAGTACTCATATAGCTCTACAACATTTGTTACTACCTCTTGTGCCAAAACTAAACGGATTAGGAGATACGAAGGGACAAAGATTGATGTTCAATCGCTTTTTTTGGGGTAGAATTTGAGTTTTGAATCTGATCGAACAGAACCGACCGTGTGCAGGACCGAGCGCCGCGTGGTCTCGCACACTCGTTGCATGTGCGCCACCTCGCCGTCGCGTGTCGTTTTGGAGAGGCCAAGCCCGAGCCCTGCCCCCTGTCATCTCCACTCTCTCCCTCTCCCTTCCCCTTCCCTCTCCCGCACTCTCCTGGCCGGCACCATGCCGCTGGCCAGCTCCCACTGCTGCTCGCACAGGCTGTAGCTGGGCCTGCCCGCGGCTGGCTGAGCCAGGGCCCTGGCTCGAGCACGGCCCTCCTTCGTAGCCAGCCAGCCAGCTAGCTGGCCAAACCCCAGCGCGCTCGCCCTCGCCTGCTGCCATCGGGGTGCCGCCCTACCGTCGCCTCTGGCCATCGCAGCCACGCCGCTGCTGGCTCCAGCTAGTCAGGCTAAAGCCACAGCCGGCCGACCCTTTCCCTGCCACCGCTGGCCTCTAGCCGGCCTGCCCGGCCACCTCCCCGGCGCCTCCGCCCTTCTTTGCTCTGTGCGTGAGGTTGAAGAAGAGGCGGTGAATCGCAAATAGAAGCTTTTTCATGTGTTCACTTTGCATAAATTCCAGACACATATATTTACATATATGGACTTAGTTGGTTTCTGAGATCTCCAGGGTTCTCGATGCAAAAGTGGTTTTCACTTTTTCTTTTTCCTTTAATCGACTGAACTTCAATAAATCATAGTAAATTGTAGAAAAGTCCAAAAATAGAAAATGAGGACTTTTTGGAATCCTTGTGAAATTATATATGCAGTAGATCTATAATATGGCATGATTTAGTTTAAAGTTTTTACTGTGAAAATAAATTTATGCAGTTAGGTTTTTATTACTAGTTGTGTCTTGTCTTTTTCAAAACTACAGTTGTTTTGCTCAAATAAATGTGAAATTTTTGTGGAGTGCTAATCAGGTGATGGTTGATGTCTGGTAAATATTTCAGGATTTTAGTCTAGATAGTTTCAGAGGTATGAAAATAACAAATGCCCTGTGTTGCTTTGCTCCTATTCTGCATAGGCCTGGATGTTTGTATTAATTGGCTCAACTAAATTATGAATCATTCCTTGATAAAAATAAATGAGTTTTAGTAATTTTATTAAGCTTTTAAAAAAAAGCTAAATATCATAATTTTTGGTTAAGTAGATTTTTAGTTATTATTGCTTAAATTTATGTGGCTCTTTTTGCCCAAACCCAGACAGGGTTGCCTTATTGGTAATGTGTGGCCTTGTTAATAGTGGAATTAGGTCTAGGTGTTTATAACAAAGTTGTTTATAATTTTCTAAGATTTCTAAAAAGTATAGAACCACATTTATTGGACATGTGGAACTCTAGTTATAGCTGTTTAAAGTTGCATGTCAGATTCTGTCCATATTTTGGACAGAGATGCATTCATTGGATTAATTGACCTTGTTAACTGTAGAATAATCTTAAGATGAGAATAAGAAAGTTGTAGATAGCTTCATAAGATTTAAAAAAATTATGATTCATGTTTGTTGGAGGTCTAGAACTCTAGTTATGTTTCTCTGAAGTTTCTATCCGTTTTCTGTTCCACTGCTGTTTGGGCTGCATGTGCAGTTTTGCTTGTGCAATTATTTTCATGATATAAATATTGTTTTATGTGGTTGCAGTGAATACCAAAGTTGTAGATAATTTCATAATATTGCTTGTGTTAAAATTTCATGACCATAGGCCTGATAGTTTAGGAGTTATGAATTTGACAAATGATCTCTCATGTTTGGTCTATGCTCTGTGCAAATTTGAAGGATTTCATTGTTTGAACTAGTTAAGTATGAAATCATGACTTAGTGATAATATAAGAGTTATAGTGATTTCCTTAAGATTTCCAAATTATCCTAGATCACCCATTTTGGTGTTGTAGAGCTCTAGTTATAAGTTGGTGAAGTTGCATAGTAGAATCTGTCCAAGTCTGGATAGAGGTGCTCAATTGTGCTTGATTGACCATGTTAATTATGGAATCACATTGTGATGATAATAAACATGTTTTAGATAATTTAATAAGATTTCTAGAAAGTTAAGGTTCATGCTTGTTTGATGTCTGTAACTCTAGTTATGCATTTTTGAAATTACTACTACTTTTCTGTCCTAGTTCTGTGCAAATTTGAAACATTGGCATGTTTGACCTAGTTAGATTTGGAATAAGCTTTTTGTGATAATAATAATGTTGTAGGCAACTTCATTAGCTTTCCAAAAAGTCTAGTATCACCTTTGAATGTCTGGATCTCTAGTTATGAATAAAACAAGTGACTATTGTGCTGCTGTATAGATTTCTATACATGTGCTAGGTGATTGCTTTAGCTTGCTCTTGTTTGGCTAAACATATTGGTTAGTTCTTGATCGATGCATATGTGCAATATCTAAACTTAAGTTCACTTATGTGTCGTACCTAATATGCTTGCTACCCCTCTATAATATGTTGTGTGATGTTTAGTTAAATAACTCTAGGTGCCTTTGTCTTGCATGATCTTATGTTTGCCTTGAATGCTATTATGTGATGCATCTCATATTACCATTCTTCATATTCATGCACTTGCATCTTGCATCTCATCTAGGTACGCTAGATGAACCACGTGAAGGATGTGATATTGGAGCCAAACCCGAAGATGCTGTATGGTGGACCTATCCCAAAGATGGAAGGACTAAGCAAGTGCCGTGATGGGAGATACTCGCCAAGCGAGTGTCATCTAACAAACACTAACCTAGTGTTGGATCATAGGCGAGCCCCGAAGCATTCGAAGCCTCCTACATTTTTTATAAATATCACTTGAGTTCTTTATGATCGATGCATTAGGTTATAAGAGTTGATTGGAACCCCTTGATGCATAGAACTACCTTGTCCAGAAATATACCTTGAACCCTCTGTAGGTCCAGGATTGAATGTATGCTTAGCAATGCTTAGATTAGTAGAAGTCGGGTGATTTTCCATCACCTACGAGATATAGGTGGATACCAAAGCACGGTTGGCTATATTTGCTATCGTGGAAATGACCATGTGTTGATGAATAAAAAGGAGACCGGGTGGGATGTCGATAGAGAAGCAACAAGGTATGGAGGTCTTGGGTGTGGATCTATCCCTGTCTGTGTCAGTTAAGGACCAATTCACTGTACGTCCTCATGTCATGTTGAACGTATGCCTATCACTTAGTTGGCCGGATAACATGTTCCGACCGTGAAGCCGAGTTGCTCAACTCAGGCCGGAAGCCGGAAAGTGAAAGTGCGCACTCTTGCGGTAGTAAGGATGTGCGGGGAGCCATTGGCGTAGGTCCAAAGGGTAGATTAACGTCCTGGCAGAGTGGATTCCCTGAGAGTGCGGCGCTGCTTGGACCCGCGAATTTGTTCCTGAGCTGTACCAAAGGTGACTCGAGGCGACCACTGATCAGGTTGCTTGGGTGTGTGTTAGGAATAATTCCCGAGTTGGGTAGGAATCGATTCAAATCGCTGTCTCTCCTGGATAGTGAGAACTTGACTGAGCAGCGACAACGTAGAGTAACTTAATAGAAACTTGATGGTTATGATGACGATACTCACGTTGCTACACCGGCTATGGTTACTATTGCCTATTACTAAATGATATTCCACATGTTTGGCACAGGTTAGTTGCTAATCTAGAGATGAATAGCTATAATTAACTTGGTTACTGAATTATAAAATGTATAGCTCAACTCTTGGCTTTTAAGCAAAATGTTGTCAAGCTAGCTCCACCTATAAAGCCTTGCATACTCTTTGGTGTCACTTTATTTTTGGTTTATGACGGGTAAGTCTAGCTAAGTACATTCGAGTACTCAGGGTTTATCCCACCATGTTGCAGGTGAAGTTCTCGGTCTGCTGAAAATGGTGGCTAATTGCTGGTGGGCTCGAAGACTCTATATTTACTTCTCATCTATATGCTTTTATCAGAGGATGTCACTTATGCTAGCAATGTATTTGGAACTTATATTAATGTAATCATTTGAAAGCTAGGTTGTTTTCACTAATCGATTTTGAAACCCAAACTTGTACTATGATTTGTGAACCCAATTGTAATATTATTTCCACTACAACTCTGCATATGTGATGTGTATTTGCTTAATCACGCGATCTTGGTTGTGATGTTGATTTACCGAGGTCCTTCGTGACTCTCGGTGGACTACCGAGTTTATATAAGTGAAAGTATGCGCGTGTCAATGTGTTAGTGGGGACAGCCATACTTGATCTTGTATAAATTGGGCTGTTTTGTCACTGTCGGTGTGTGTCATCGGATAGGACTCACCGTCGGTCGGACGCCATCCGGCGGTGATACGGTCAGGAAGAACGCCTGCCTCCACCATCTCATTGAGCTCCATCTCCCCCATGAGTGACGGCACCCATTCATTGTCATGGCTCGCCCCGGTGGCCGCCTTCTTCGGGTTACCACCTCCCCTCTTCGGTGCCATCCCTCAGATCTGGATCAGAACTGGCCTTTTTTCGCAAGCTTTTCAGCCCTAGTGGCGGAGCGCGTGTGAATGCGAATGGAGGAGCGCGAGGCTAAGGAGGAAGATGAAATGGCAAGGTGGGAGCGCGGAGTGCGGTGATGCAGTTATAAAGAAACCATACCCACTTTTTTGCATTCAAGGGTTTTTGGAAGACCGCACCATATTAATTTGCGCCCTTCCAAATTCCCCAAAAGTAGCGTGCTGGGCCGTTATCTGGGCTTCCGCGCAACTGCGGCCCATATCACCCATTCTTCGATGCAACTTGGTACTGCACACCGAATATTCGCTGACTTCTCTGCAATACCATCAAGGCTCAGTAATTTCTACTGTACAACCATTAGTTTGATTTTTTCTCCAGGATTTGAGTAATCGGTACTTCTTGATTTATCTAAGATTTTGACTTGTGGCTAGGGGACTACGTCATCATTATGACTCAGTTTCTTACCACACTAGGGACTTCTTCTGGTTACTTTTGTTTCTGACCCTAGCACCATATGACCACATCACCTACTGTTAGGCTCAGGGACTAAGTGGGCACACTTCACCTTGCGGTGAATGTGCGCTTTTCATTTTAGGGCTCAGCCCATGGACTGGTTGCCTGCTCGGCTAGTCTTATGCCTTTCTTCTACTTTTTGGACCCTGGCACCACGTGACCACGTCACCTACTGCTAGGCTCGGGGACTAAGTGGGCACACTTCACCTTGCGATGAGTGTGTTTTCTTTAATCTGGAAGACTTCGTGCCTCGCGAAGTTGAAGAAGATTATCTCCCTTTCTCGTGGTTGGACTCTAAGTGGGCACACTTGGTTCACAATGAGGAAATCATCAATTTTGAACTTGAGCTCCTTACATCCTTCTGGCAAGCCTTACTTGGGATACTCTGCTCGGCGACGGTCCGCAACTGCTCGATGACTCATTAGAGTGGTCGGACAATGAGTCTGACTGCTCGGCATTGTTTACACCTGCTCGGACAAGCTCAAGATGGCGTTGCACAATGGATACAAGGTGCTCGGGGACTAGCTGTGGAGGGTACGACCCCAGATACCCATGGCAGACTACATGGGCTATGACCCCAGGGGTGGTCCATCCCACAAGACGAAGCCTTGCGGAGCACGACGCTGCTCGGCGTGGCCTGCAAGACACCAGGAAGATATCCTAAAGATATGGCGTAATCTGTTAGGGTATGTTACGATCCCGTGATTCCTGTAATATGTTATTACTTATCGGTTATCTCCTAGATCTAACCGACTTGTAACCCTACCCCCAGACTATATAAGGCGGGTAGGGACCCCGTCAAAACACACGTGATATCATACAATAGCCAATACAAAACAACAGACCATAGGAGTAGGGTATTACGTCGTGCTGATAGCCTGAACCTATCTAACTCTTGTGTCTCTGTTGCCTTCTTGTTCTTGATTATGCGCACCTCTGCCGATCAATCTACCTTCGTGGGATATCCCTTGGAGGACTGCCGAGCATCTTTTGTTGACAATGGGGATGATGATGTGTGCGATGATGGCGCCAATGTGGTCGGGGTGTCGGTGGCGCGACACAGAGATGGTGGCACCGATTGGGGGTGGCCGTGTGGAACCGCCGTGGGTCATGGGGACGACGGTGCGGAGCGTAACGGGGGTGGCGATGATGAGCGCAATGGCGGCGGCGGTGGGGAGCTGCCATGGGTGTAGGGGTGGTTAGGGCATGGGAGAAGAAAAATGGTTCGGCCCCTGTTTTTAAATCTAGACGCCCGAAGGATTGTCCGGCCGTTCCAAAAAGACACCTGCCATACCTTTGGAAAACCGCCGCTGAAAATCATTGTCCGGCCTGTGTGTTTTTTGTCTTGCCGGACCGTCCCTCGATCGGTATTAGTTAAAAAAATTTAAAAATAAAAATTTGGCCCGCGTGGGGTTCGAACCCGGGGTGACGGGTCGACAGAGTAGAAGTTTAACCACTGCACTAGGATACTGAGTTCATTAGAATAGCTTTCTTTTTTCCTTTTAGTCTTTTCTTGCTGTAGTACTAAATAATTAAACTTAAAACAAAAAGTTTGGCCTGTGGGGTTTTGAACCCGGGGCTGCAGGGAGACAGAGTAGAGGGTTAACCGCTGCGTTAGGATAGGAAGTTTTATAGAATGGCTTCTTTTTCTCCTTTTAGTCTTTATTGCTGTAGTATTAGTTAAAAAAGTTAAAAATAAAAAATTTGGCCCGCGTGGGTTCGAAACCGGGGCTGTGTGGAGATAGAGTAGATGCTTAACAACTTCGCTAGGATAGTATGTTCGATAGAGTAGCTTTTTTTTCTTCTTTTCATCTTTAGTTGCTACGCTAGGATAGTAAGTTCGATATGATTTGTTTTTTTGTTTTAAGCTTTTTATAAGGCAGTATTAACTAGAGAAATCAGTATAATCCATAATAATTTATTAGTACAAACAATTATTGAAGTCACTACAAAGCAATTGTTCAAGTACACAACAAAGTTCGTGAAAACATAAGTAAATTCCATATTTGGACCATGTCGCATCATGTAGAGGTTGTAGTCCAAGTCATTAATTTCATAGGCTAGACCATCAGTGATGTAGAGCAGCATATTTACCGGTGCACTCTCCCTTGATTTACAAGATATAACACAAGGTCTACCAACGACTGTTAGCAAAGTTCGTGGAGGTGCTGATAAATTTGTCACATGCACAGGTTCCTGGAATCCATGTGTAGTGGCTGTTGGCCCAGCAAATTCCCACTCATAAGGACCCAATTGAGGCATTGCCTAGTTTAGAATTGCTTCAAAGCTACAAGCTACAAAGGTTAAGTCATACTCCTCAACCTGTAAGTGTTGAAAAAATAGATATGAGAACCATGCATATAGACATACCAATAAATATAGGTATGAGCTATGAGATTCACTTTGAGCTTACCACATCAAATTGGTTGTGTTGAGCAACCGTTGCACAAAGACCTGCCACATCATGTCTGACACCCTCGTCCAAAGCTCTAATCATCATGGAGGAGAATGAAGGAATATTGTACCCAACATTCCCAAGCGCCCTTATACATTGGAGCACATCATGTTTTTCTGCCATAACCTAGTAGGGTTGGTGTGGGCCCGTCTCACTGATATGTACAAGCTCACCTTGGTCACCCCACCTAGCTTCGATTAAAAAGGTAATTTGACATTGCCAGCCACCCTGTATAGTAGGGAATCTCTCAACATTGATCTCGCCGACACCAAACTTTGAGAGTGTCTGTTCGAACCATTGGAGCGGTTGAATTGTCTATAATAAATTTAAGAATCATATATATCATGAAAAAGATATATACGTAGGTGTCATTAAAACATATTATTTTACTGAAACCATATTCCTTACTATGCTTGGATATGGGTGCTCTGCATACGACAATATTGGTTCGAATCCATTGTCATATATGAAGCCGAGATCCGTGGGAGGCAGTTGTCCGACTATCTCTTCTCCTAAATTTATGTTAACACAAAAATAATAACCTCCTCTATTATTCTTTTTAAAATATTATGTATTCTTGTCCTACTCGGGCCATCCCAAAACACAAAACATTTAAAAAAATATTGTTTATTTTGTCCTAGACTATGCACGTGCATGATTAGTCATGTGCTAGTTACACCATCATACCCTATGCACATCCATGATTTTGTCCAAGATTAATACACAAAATCAGTGAAAAAATAATACCATTCGTGTGTTAACTTGATGGTAATAATCTAGATCAGGAAAGACCAGTCACTTACCAGATCAGGGAAAGGGAAACAGGAGAGTCCACGTCGCGGGCGCTACCTCCTTAGACACCGACAAAGCGTCGCTCTCAATCTCGATGAGATGACCGGCAAAGCGTCGCTCTTGTTGGAAAGGGTAACCGCGTGCACGCAGAGGGTAAAGAAGAGAAGTTACCGAGCGAGTGTAACGCATGGGTAACTTCTAGAATACATTAGAGGCGGTTATGTAAAGATAACCACCCCTAAAAATAGCAACAGAGGCAGTTATTTAAAGGAAACCGCCCCTGAAAACCTTCATGTGCGAACAGGGGCCCAAACATTTTCAGAGGTGGTTTCCTAAAACAACCGCTGCTGAAAAAATTGTCGGCCCAATAGTATTGTCCAGCCTTTGTATTTCTGCTCTGGCCGGACTGTCCTGCTGTTCTATTTTTAAAATTTAAGTAACTGACCACTTTGTCCAGCCAAACAGTATTGTCCAGCCTTTGTGTTTCTGTCTGGCCGGACTGTCCTGCTCCTCCATTTTTAAAATTTAAGTAACTGACCGCTTTGTTCAGCATTTGTGTTTAAGTTGTGGCCGCACCGTGCTGCAGCTCCGATTTTTTTTTACCCTTCACGTGGCCGCCCCTACCATAGTAATATTTTGCATTTTGTTTATTGACAAATTCTGCAAAAGCATGAGCCAACAAAATAAAATATAGATATAAAATTATCAGTTCATCAATGTGGCACGTGGTCTTAATATTATTACAAATGTTCCAGACATAAATAAATAATTAAGCTGTTACAACTCTGCCTTCCGTATCAGTGCGCAGGTATGGTATGGCATTTGATTTTTTCCACCTGTGCTTCTACAAGCTTGATCTTGTTTGGTAGGTTTGTGAATAGTTGCATTTCGTAGTACTGCTTGTGCTCCTCCAAATCCTCTACACCGTCTACTCCTAGGATCCTCTGTTTCCCAGATATAACAACATGCCTCTTTGGATTCTTGGGATCAACATAATACAGAACATGTGCCACACGAGTAGCAGGCACCCACGTGTGATCCTTGTAACCTACATTGTCGAGGTTGACACGTGTGAGTCCAAATTTCTCGACCTCAATGCCACCCGACCGTTTGACCCATTGGCACCAAAACATGGTGATCTGTTTATCTGGTCCATAGTCTAATTCTCATATGTCCTCTATGAAACCATAGTGTGTGTGAACTTCCCCAAATGCATCGACATTTTCAATATGAACCCTGCTGTTTTGAGACACCGACTTCTGGTCCTTTGATTTGGTGCAGAATGTGTATCCATTTACATCATATGCCTGCCAAGATGTGACCTAGGACAATGGCCCCTAAACCAACCTTCGTAAGGTTTCCTCTTCTGGTAAGTCTTGTTGCCCAAGCCACTTGCCAAATAGATGCTTTTGCTCTCGAAGGATCCATTGCTCCGAGCACCCTGGATTTTCTGCTCTTACGAGTGCAATGGGTTTCTCGATAAATGGCTCCATCACCGATAGGTATTGGAACACACAGGAGTGTGCTTCTTCCACTTGATTGTATTCCTTGTCGATGAATGTTTTCCTACCCTTGCTGCCTTTCCCCGCCAACCTACCTTTATGACGAGTTACTAGCAAACCAAATGCACGTCAATGTTCTTCCCACAGGTAATGTTGACAAGCCTCGATGACTTTTTCAGCACAATATCTCTCTATCATGGATCTCTCAGGGTGAGCACGATTGTGTACATAGTGGTTTAGAATAGACATGAATCTCTCGTACGGCCACATCTCATTCAAGTACATAGGCCCGAGCCACCTAACCTGGTCAACCATGTGCATCATGAGGTGCGACATTGTATCAAAAAAGGATGGTGGGAAGCACTACTCAATTTGGCCCATAGTCTCCGCCATGAAATGCTTTAAGTCACTTAATTTGTCCTCATGGATCTCCTTCCACCCAAGTTGGTTGAAGAAATAGCACATCCGGGTGATGACCATCCTCACGTATATGGGCTTTATAGCCCTAATTGCAATAGGATGGAAACATGTCAACATCATATGGCAATCATGAGCATTGAAATTAGTTAACATCAGGTCTTTCATTGAGACTAGTCTCTTGATGCTGGAGGAGAAACCTGTCGGCACTTTTAAGCCCCTTAGGCTTAGGCAGATTGCTCTTTTCTCATCATTTGTTAGGTTGTAGCTGGCTGCATGAACATAGTGTCTTCCGTTCCCCAGGTCTTCTAGGTGATGCTCTAGTCTAGACTCCAAATGTACTAGATCCTCCCGCGACTTCAGTCCATCCTTTGTCTTTGCCTTAATGTCCATCAATATCCCAATGACGCTCTCAAACACATTCTTTTTGATGTGCATGCCATCGATGGAATGGCGCACGACCAAGTCTAGCCAGTAAGGTGGGTACTTGAACAAGATTAACATCTTCTTGAACGGCATGCCATCAATCAGAGGCGTATCTCTCTTATTGATCGTTCCATCCTTTTTCTTTTTACCATAGGCGACTTTGATGTTCTTCACCATGTTATACAGTAATGCCCGTCCCACCTCTCTAGCGCATGCCCTATCTCAATAGTACTACCAATGAAGTATTTCATCATCCTCTTGCTTCGGTACCTGTGTCCTTCCACTAAGAAGCGTCTATGACGCATGTACACTACCTTTCGGGATCCCTCTAGGAACTGAGCTACTGTGTCAATCAAGCATTCCGAGCATCCCATGAATCCTTTGATCTGTCCTGAAAGGGAAAACTGTCCTGGGTAGTCAGTGATGGTAACAAAAATGATGGCTTTGCATGTGAAGGTACTCTTCGCAAGCTCATCCCATATTTTCACTCTATGCTTCCATAGTATCTCCATTTCTTGCATCAATGCCTCGAGAAAAACAACTATGTCGATGCCTGATGCTTTGGGCCCTGAAATTATAATGGTCAGCAACAAATACTTCCTCTTCTAACACAACCATGGAGGGAGGTTGTAGATTGACATGATAACTGGCCATGTACTATGTGTGCTGGTCCTGTCACCAAAAGGATTCATTCCATCAGTGCTCAAAGCAAACCTGACGTTTCTCGGATCTTCATGAAATTCTTGGTACTTGTCATCAAAGTCCTTCCACAATTGTGCATTGGATGGGTGGCATAGCACTCCGTCATCTTTCTTCAGTTCATCCAAAGCCCACCATCGCATGAGCTCTGAGTCCCTTGGATTTGAGAAGACCAATTGGTGATAGTGTAACACCCTAAAATTTATAATTTTGAAAATAGGTTTAAAATGATTAATTTATGAATTTTTGTGCACATGAAATATATGAAAAAATACTTTTCATTAAATTAAAATTCATCATAAGGCTTAGCAACATTTTTGTGCATTCATGCTGATGCATACTTATTTTTGTGATGAGTGGTCTTGTCCAAAATTCAAAATAATTTCAAATGCTTTTGAAATGGTTTGAAGATATATTTGAAAATAGAATTTAGAAAAAAAACTCCCTCTCTCCCATGTAGCCCAGCGACCAGGTTGGCCAGCTCTCGCTCCTCCCCGTCGGCCCGCGCTGTGCTTCCTCTCCTCTTTCTCTTGTGCAACCCGAGTGGCGAAGCAGGCCTAGCTCGGCCTTCCCCTTCTCTTCCGAAAGGCCCATCCCAGGCTAGCCCAGCCAGACAGTGCGCTCGCGCCCCACCTCTCTCATCGCCAGCCGGGCCCCGTGCTCTCTCTCACTGACAAAGCAACCCCACCTATCGGACGTCTCCTTCCTCCCGTATGCAAGCCAAGCTCTACCCTGGTGAAAATCCCCCGCCATGGCCATATCCTCCATGGATTTTTGGCATGCGTGCCACGCCATCTGCCCCATAAATAGCCGAACCCTAGTTCCCCGCCACCTCCCTCAACCCTAGCATTGCTGCCACCTCTACTAGAGCTCGCAAGTGCGCCAAACCCTAGCTCACCATCGTTGCATGTGTCCGCATCACCTCACCGCTCTGCTGTCGGTCTAAGCTATTCCCTGGCCTTCACACCTCGGTAAGGAAGCCCTGATGCCCCGCTTTCACCCTCTATTCCTCCTTCTCTGTCCGCACGCTGTCGCCAAACCAACGTCGGCTGCCAAATCGAGCTCACCGCCATATTCTTTCATCTTCTGCTTCAACCAATACCCCCATTGAGTTCGTGAGCTTGAGATCTATCTCCCCATGCCATCTATTGAAGCAATCGAGCTCCGTAGGGTGTTTTCGAGCCTCACCGGCGAGGTCCCGGCCATGGCACTGCTACCAGGGTCACTATGCCAACGACCTCTTCCTCCCCAAATCCCCTCAGCCGTTCGATCCATTGTTAATGTCCATGATTAGAACGAGCCATACCCCTTCGAATTCGGTCCACGGTGGACCCGTGAACCCCACCCATTTGGCCTCGCAAGCCGGTCCACCACTGGTCCACCAGCGTGAACCAACCATGCACCACCACATGTGCACACGTGGACGCCACGTCGACACCGTCGCTGACTGCGCGACCATCTTTCAAAAGAGACCCTAGATTTTTCCAAAATAAACCCGTCGTCTATCGTAGTTCAAAATAATTCAATCAATGCCCCTAGTTTTTATGTTTTGACCCCTGTGTTTTCCTAAAAATGACGCCCAGTCCACAGGACTGTTATAATTCAGTTTTTAATTATTTTATTTTTAATATGGAATTGATTTCAAAATATTTATAGAATTGCCATTGATCTTATTTTTTGTGTAGTTTCTCTGTTGTAGCTCTGATTTGACCTATTCAAGTTGTGTTAGGTTCGTACCGATGTAATCTATGTGTTAGTAACATTGTTTAGCATGTTTGGAGCTTTTGAATAAAATAGTAATTTGAGTAATCTATATGAAGCTACTTTTTCAATTAAAAGCAACTTAGGCGTTTTGCCTCTATCTTTTGTAAATAAAATATATCACCCTAAAATTTACTCTTTTCTAAAAAGATATAAATTGATCTAATTTTGTATTTTGTGCTCATGAAATATAGGAAAAGGAATATTTTCATTATGTTAAAATATATCGTAAGGAGTAGCAACTTGGTTGTGCATACATGCCGGTGCATTTGATCTATTGCGATGAGTGGTTGAATCCATAATTCAAAATGAATTCAAAATGCTTTTGGAAAATGAAATTAAAAATGGCTTTGAAATAAAAGAAAAGAAAATTAGAAAATAAAAGAGTTTTAAAAGTTGCAAAGTTTATTTTTGAAAACCTACCAAAAGTTCTTATCCAATTTTGAATTGAAAGTATATTTCAAACAATATTTGAATTGGGTCATATTTGAATTTGGATTGAAAAAGGAAAATAGGAAAGGTTTGCAAAATGGAAAAAAATATTTCTACCGCAATCTGGCCCGAAGGCTTGCTCCTCTCCCTCATTTCGTCGCAACCCAGCAGCCGCACAGGCCGCGTCGCCAGCTCCCGCTCCCAGCGGCCCAAGCCGTGGCCCAGCCCATGATAGCAGCAACTGAGGCCTAGTAGCATTGCGCCCCTCTCTCCCGTGCCTTAAGACCAATAGGTGGGCCCGCTCTATCAGCGCCTTCATCTTCCTCGAATCGTCATCGCGCTGGACTCTACCGCCGCTAGGACTCCGTCGCCGCCGCGTCTTTGCCGCCTTGTCGTGCACTCCATGCCTCTTCACCCCCATAAAAGCCGAAGCCCACATCGTGCCACCCTCACCTAACCGCCTCTGAGCCGCCACCCATGCCCTAATCGTAGCCTCTGCAACCCTAGCCACCGTCGTCAAGTTCGATATGCCCTGCTCTATTTCATCGTTGTTTGGAGCATTTTGCCGAGCTCTGTGTCAAGGTGATGAAGCTCCCATGCTCTCTAGCTCTTCTCTTCTCTCTATTGCTTATATGTCATCGCCATAACCCTATAGTGTGCCATCATCCACCTCACCAAGCTCCGTAGCGTCTCTAGCCGACCACCGTCGTGACCAACACCCTGGGTGAGTTTGTCGTGCCCCTCTCTCTCTTCCGGTGCCTTCCCCGTGTTGTAACATGGCCCATAGGCGTTTCCCCATGCACGTCGGCAAGCTCCTCACCACCGTTAATGGTCACCACTGCGCCGGCCAAAGGAATCCTCCCAACCCTCGGTAGTCGTCCATCTTTGATCCAATGGTCTAGATTAAAAGATACCTCTTTGGTCCATGAGCACAGTGTAGACCAAGCGCACCTTCTGCGTTAGCATGCCACGCAGGTAGTCCACCATGAACCCACCGCTCAGGAGCCACCACCTATCACCATCTGTGCGCCACGCCAGCGACCGCGCTGACCACGCAGACATTTTGCTAAAGAGACCCTATAGTTTCCTCAAATCAACCCGCAGTCCACCCTCTGTTTAAAGTAATTCAACATATGCCCAAGATATTCTGTTTCAGCCCCTGCAGTTTTCCAAAAATGACGCCCGATCCACAGGACTATTTTAATTCGGTTTTTAATTATTTTTAAATATGAAATTGATTTCAAAATATTTGCAAAATTGCCACTATCTTTATTAGGCCATATTTTCTCTGTTTTCGCTCCGATTTGATCCGTTCAACTTGTGTTTGGTTTGTAATCCCATAATGTACATGTTCATACTACAGTTAGATATGTTTTCAACTTTTAAAATTCGAGGTTAGATTTAATCTATTATTTTATTAGAGGAAATCTTGTTTAATTCATATCTTCTATGTTTTAGCTCTGATTTGACATGTCAAGTTGCGCTAGATTCATTGTAACAAGATCTACGCGTTAGCAACAATGTTTATAATGTCACTATTTTTGGAATTTCATGGTTTAAACTCTAATTTGAATAATAATTATGCAACTAGATTTTATAAATAAAATATGATTTGTTTTACTTTAGTTTTATAATTCAAATCTAAATTTGACTTAATTCAATTTATATAAGCTTTTATATAGTTAAAACACATGAAGCTTATAGTTTTATATTTTCTCTTATGAGTAGATGTTTCGATAGCCGTTTCTTTCAAACCGTTGCTCCGATTAGCGTGCCTCTCGTGACTGTGTTTGTAGCGATGCGTAGAATTGTGTTTCAAACTCTTTTACTTATTTTTCTATGATTGGCGTACTGTTCTAATATAGACGTAATTGTATGCTATACATGTATGTGTATGGATGTTTGTGTGGTGTTCTATGAATACGTCCAGTCGGTGAGATATACACGGTGATCAAGAAGAAGAAGAAGGACGTTGAAAATTAATGCTTACCGAAGGATCGGTGTTTAAGGCAAGTATAGCATGGGATCTTCCTTGTTGTCCTATACACCTTTAATCACTTAATTCATATTGCATGTGTCTACCTTGATTACCACTAAGGATTTCCTAGTACTTTGTACCTTGTGCCTTGATACCTTTGGGTTATTGCATTGGGTAGTATGATGCTAGTGCTCAAACTAAAGCCATGATCTTGTAACTTGACTAATGGAATATGCAATAAACACTAAAAGATGCTTTTTAGCAACATGGAATCAGGGGTCTAGAGCATTAGACTATTTTTATGGTGCACTAGATTCCTCTCCCTAAGGACTTATCTGTAAGTGATCATCTAGGAATTATAGTACAGCTGTGAGGGCTACATGGCTCTGGCTTTAGCTCAGTATGGGGACCTTTTCTAGCTTGTTAGTGGTTACCTTTATTGGCATAAGAATGGCTTGATGAATCAGGTATAGTGTGGCCTCTGGCCCCTTGTGTATAGGTTGCGTGCCATTGTGCCATCGGGAACGGGGGCTCTACATCTGTTTGCCGAGTGAATCTAATGGCCCTAACTTGTTAGACAAACCTATGAAAGGCTTCATAGTGAACCCTGCCGACCTTCCTAGGTAGTGGGTTAAGAGGCTGATCACCTCGGGCCAAAGGGTAAATCACGACTCACAGTGAAAATGTACAACCTCTGCAGAGTGTAAAACTGGTATACCAGCCGTGCTCACGATCATAGTGGCCTTGGATCCCTTATGGAATAGATGATGAACACTGATGATACAAATGATAAAGATTCTCATTAATGGTTAATTGTTTATGCCATTCATTATTCATGTTTACTTGATCATGTGTTTATATGGGCTTGAGAATAAACTTGTTGCCACCCAATTGCTAAAATCAAGATTCATTAAAACCTAATCGTAGTTGAACCAGTGTCAACCTTTTGAGCCTCATGAACCCCATGATATATTTGTTGAGTACAACATGTACTTACGCTTGCTTTATTTTTCACATATTTGGAAAAAATCCCAGATGTGTACTAGATTGCTAGAGTTTGGAGGAATTAGGCTTGTGATCAACCGGTCAGTTGTCCCTGTGGAATTGGAGTCTTCACCCGAAGATCGGGGTGTCTTTCCACTATTGGCTGTCTAATGTTAAATCCTTTATACTAAGTACGTTATATATTGAGCGTTGTCTTTCGATACTACCCTTACTTGTAGCTATATGTGAGATTTAACTTCCTAGGCTCACATATGGTGTGTATCTAGTTTTGTTCTTAAAACCGGGTGCAACATAAAATAAGATTAAATCTTGCATTGGTTTTCTAATACAAATATAATTTGGCTTAAAGCAATGTAGATATTTCTCTGAGGTATGTTGTATATGTTTTATAATTAAAATAAATAAAGCATATAGTTTCTTTTCAAAAACAAATCAATCGATAGATGTATCTTTTTCACCGTAGCTCTGATTAGAGTGCTTTTCGCGTCTATGTGTTCGTAGTAATGTGTAGAACATCTTTAAAACTTTTATACTTACTATTTCACATGTTTTGGTGTACTATTCTAATTTAGTTCTATTGTCTGCTTCATGTATGACTACATGAATGCTTGTGTGGTGTTCTATGATTACGTCCAGTCGGTGAGTTTTACATGGTGATCAAGAAGCAGTCCTTTAGAAGCTATGAGTCAATAGAAGAAGGATCAGAGGCTAAGGCAAGTATAGCATGGGATTTTCCTTGTTGTCCTATACACCTTTAATCATTTAATTCATGCTACATGTGTCTACCTTGATTACCACTAAGGATTTCCTAGTACTTTGTTACCTTGTGCCTTGATTCCTATGGGTTATTGCATTGGGTAGTATGATGCTAGTGCTCAACTACAACCATGATCTTATAACTTGACTAATAGAATATGCAATAAACATTAAAAGGTGTTCTTAGCAACATGGAACAAGGGGGCTAGAGCATTAGGCTGTTTTTATGGTGCTCTAGATCCTCTCTCTAAGGACTTATCTATAAGTGATCATCCGGGACTTACAGTATAACTTTGAGGGCTACATGGCTCTGGCATTAGCTCAGTATAAGAACCATTTCTAGCTTGTTAGTGGTTACCTTTATGGCATAAGAATGGCTTGACGAATCGGGTATAGGACAACCTCTACTCTTATGTGCATAGCCATGATGGAATTGTGCCATTCGATAGGGGGGTTCCTAAATCTGTTTGCCGAGTGAATCTAATGGCCCTAACTTGTTAGACAAACCTTTGAAAGGCTTCATAGTGAACCCTACCGACCTTCCTTGGTAGTGGGTTAAGAGGCTCGTGACCTCGGGCGAAAGGGTACATCACGACTCATAGTGAAAGTGTACAACCTCTATAGAGTGTAAAATTGGTATATCAGCCGTGCTCATGGTCACGAGCGGCCTTGGAACATTTACGGAATAGATGATGAACACTGATGATACTGATGATGAAGATGCTCACTAATGATTGCTGTTTATGCTATTCTTTATTCATGTCTACCTGATCATGTGTTTATGGGCTTGTGATAAACTTGTTGCTACTCAATTGCTAAAATCATGACTCATTACAAGCTAATCACAGTTGAACCAGTGTTAGCCTTTTGAGCCTCATGAACCCCATGTTATATTTGTTGAGTACGACATGTACTTACGCTTGCTTTATTTTTCTATTATTTGGATAAAAATCCCGGATGAGTACCAGATTGCTATAGTTTGAAGAAGTTAGGCATGTGATCAACCAGTGAGTTGTCCCTATGGAATTGGAGTCTTCACCTGAAGATCAGAGTTGTCTTTCTGTTGTTTGCTATCTAAGGTTATATCCTTTATACTAAGTACGTTATATATTGAGCATTGTCTTTCAACATCACCCTTACTTGTAGCTATATTTGAGATTTGACTTCCTAGGCTCACATATGGTGTGTATGTGGTTGTGTTCTTAAAATCGGGTGCTACAAAGTTGTATCAGAGCAATGCTGACTATAGGACGTAAGCCTAGATAGAATTGAACAGTTTAGCATGCTTTCATCTTTGCTTAGTTCTTGCTTTCTCTCCAACCTTGTTATTTGCTAAAAGTTATGCTCACTTCAGCCTCTGTTCTGTTATGAAAACCTTGTCTCTATTCTGAATCCTCTCTCTTTGTCTAAATAGATGGGTCGTAATGAGGTGACCACCAACATCAGAGGTCAGGAGGATCAAGCTACGTTGTCGTTGATTGCATTCGACAAAGAGAAGCTTTTAGCTATGCAACAACAAGTATTAGAAGGAATGACTCAACATGGGAGTTCTCAGCAGTGCTTGCCACAGGGTCAAACCAACATACCAAAGGGACCAGTGAAGCCACAAGTGGTAGAAACTTGGAAGAAAATGAAGTCCAATGAAGGTGCTGGTAGAAATACGCTCAGAAGTCAGTATCAATGTCAATGTTGCAAGCATTATGGTTTTCCCTGTCTTCAGAACAAGTCTAATAAGAGGGAAGTTAAGGTGAACCCATGTTGTGAAGCTAATGTGGATAAGAATAGGAAGGCGGTCTCACCAGAGCTAGAATTGGGAAGCAATCAACATTCGAGTTCTACTACATTGTCCCATCCAGCTCCAATCCCTGGTCAGATAAACTCAGACTCTAAAGAGTCAGAAGTTTCTCAAGCTAAGATTACTCCACTCTTTTTACATGAGGTATGCATAGATGGGTGGACGATCACCTATAAGGAGTTTCAACCCTGAAGGATTAACCAAGCTAGAAAGCAATCCAGTCAAACAAAGATGAACCTTCAGAGTCGGCAAGCTGACAACACACCAAGCAACAATTCGGTGGAGTATGACATCATTAAAGATCCAGCTAAGAGAAAGTGTTATCATTGTCAATAGTAAGGACATTATGTTAAATTTTGCCCACAGAAGAATAAACAAATACACCATGGAAGTGGCCAGAGTCAGATCACTATAGGGTTGCCACTAGTAAGCGTCAGTGATACCCAACCCAAAAGAAGCATTTGGTCAGATTGACGAATGAAGAAGTCATGCTAGACTACCCAAGATCAACAAAGTGGAAGATGTGTTGCCCTCACTTTCATGCAATGTATGCTACCCTAGATGCCCTCAAAGCCACACCTTACTTAAGGAATAGGAGTTTGTGCCCTTTATGTAATAAAAACAATAGTATCGCAAGTTGAGTCAATGATTGAGTTGTGCACCTTTATTGCTTTGTTGAATTGTCATTATGCATATGATTGCATCTTTGTAATGACTTCAATGATCTTGTTGGGTGTTCCCACAATTTCATTTAGCTTATAGGCCTAAGGTATAAGGATTAATGAAAAAAATAGTTGGGTTATGGTTTTCTTCTGTTTTCCCTATCCTGCCATTTGGAGTAGTCTGCCCTCTTCGGCTTATGTCTCTGATTTTGGACGATCCGAAATCATGAGAAAATTCTAGACAATAGTAGACTTCAATATCTTTCTCAGACCACAAGAATCACCTGGTAGCTATTTTGGTTATGGAGTGATGAAAATCACAAGACGATGCACCTGTGCTGTCTAAAATCTAGAGTAATCTCTGTTGTGCACTATTTTCGACAACCTAAACTGCATAATTTGGAAAAGTGTTCTATAAGGAAGTTGTAGGGAATTTCATCAGCTTTCCTACGATATAAGCTACAACTTCATTGGATTAATCAGAATGAGAGTTATGATGGATTTACCGCGCTGCTATTTTCTAGTCCTGCGAGTGAAATTGAGTTGTCTGTTCACACCTGTGCACATGAGTTTCTTTGGGATGTCAGAATGCCCTTATGCTAGTTAATCCGTCTAGAAGAAGGTGCAAGCTATCCTGTTTGATCTTTTCTTAAGAGGGTAATCTAAGTGAAGGTGGTTTTGTAGATTCTAGCTCTCACTAGGAAGGAATCCTGCCAATTCTAATCCACCGTCACCTAATCCCCCAACTATAGAGTAAACTTTGATGATGCTGACTCAGTTATTACAGACTATTGCTCAAAGTGTGTTGAACAACCCACATCAAGCGCCACCTATTGACAAGCATGGTGAATTTAAGAAGGATCTGAATGCTCAAGGTGCCATATAAAGTTCAGTTATGCTCTCTAGCTCTCACTTGGAAGAATCGGTTAATCTGATAAGAAAGGTGTAGGGAATTTTGTATGCTTTCCAACAGTTTAAGTTGCAACTTTATTGGATAAACAGAACTCGAGATATGGTTGTTTTTCCTGCGCTGCTGTTTTCTGTCTATAGGAAGGATCATTTTTTCTTATAGTTACCTATATCCACAAGCTCTCTGGCATGTCAAAGGATGATAATACACCTTGAAGGAAGTTATAAGTTGGATGTTGGTGCCCCTATCGCATCTTTTATTAAGGGGGCTAACCATGATAAGAGTGTTGCGAGTTGGTGAACTACAAGGAGGTCAGATCTACATCAAGATTGATCTTCGAGCTAGCTATGGTAGAGAGTTTGATCTTCATGTACCTAAGATATAGACGTATACAATGAGTTGCAAGAATGCTCAATACTAAGATTAACTCTTAAGAAAATTGGTTTGGTTTTGATTTCTATTTAAAGCCCTTTCCTTGAAAGAAATTCTTCAAAAGATGTTGAAAAATGAATTTACAGCCTTTTGATTAAAAAAGAGTTGCTAAAGACTATATTTGAGACATTTCAAAAGTTTTGAATTTTGAAAGACTCTTTTGGTCATTCAAAAGAAAACAATTTGATTTGAACTACTTCATCCAAGGTTTAGTTAAAAAAAAGAGTTTGAAAGTATTTTATTTCTAAAACTTCAAAAGTTGAAAGTGGATTTAGATTTGAAAACCCACTTTGCTTTGAACAAAAAAAAGTGTAAAATGTTTTTGTTTGCTATTCAAAGTCTTATTCTAAAAACACTTTGAAAATGATTCAAAAATGCTTTTAAATGGGTTGTTTCGAAAAGACCAATTAAAAAATCAATTTGAGTTGTCTTGTTTCAAATTTTACTAGAAAGGTGTTCAAAATGCTCTGAAGATATTTTACAAAAGTTTGAAAAGTTTGATTCAAAGGTTTGCAACCTTTTGCATTTGGAAAATGGGCGCTTTTGGTTCTAAATTTGAATTAAGTTTGATTTCAAAATAAAATTTGAAAAGAAAAGGTTTGATTGATTTTAAAAGTATATTTCTAAAACTAGTCTTTCAAAAAGGGTTTGAATGATTTGAAAATTATTTGATTTGATCTCCCAAAAGGCTTACTCCAATAAGAATTTAAAAGTGTGGTGTAAATCTTTTATTGGACTTCAAAAAGAGAATGAAAATTGGAAACTTACTCTTTTCATTTCTAAAGAAGCTTTGAAATTTATTAGGTTTGATTTTAGAAGTCCCAAAAGAGTTCATTCAAAGTGATTTGAAAATAAAGTTCAAATGTTTCATTTGTTTTCTAAAATCTTGAAAATCCCTTGTTTAAAGTAGATTTCAAAAGAACCTGAGTTGATTTGTCTGCTCTTTATTTGAGATTTGATTGTAAAGTCAAGTTTTCAAAAGAGTTTAGAAAACAAAGCTTAATATGTTTCCCCAAGTCTCCAATGATTTGAAATGGTTGGGTTTATTTTAAAACCTTAAAAATATATATTCAAAAGTGTTTCAAAACATGGTTGAAATATTTTCTTGAGTTCTAAACATAAACCATATTCTATTTTGAAAGCTATTTCAAAAGGAATTGAAAAATAAAATTTGTTTGGTTTAAAGTCTTCCTTTTGAAAGGTAAAATCTTTCAAAATGAACCATAGAATTCAAAGTTCTGATTCAAGCAAAGCAAGATCTTTTGGAAGCTTAACATATGGATAATAAGATTCACTGGAACGAATTAAGAGAAGCAACAAGACTGGACTTGAAATGAGATGGAATAAGAATCTGCAAGAGTGTCCACATGATGAGTTCTCATACAACACAAGGTGAGAGTACCAAGATGGTGTTGCTCAAGGAAGTGAAGAAGATCTCAAGTTGAAATATACCTCACTACTTTGCTCTTCTTTTCCGAATCTCGAGGACGAGATTCATCTTAAGGGGGGTAGAATTGTAACACCCTAAAATTTGTAATTTTGAAAATAGGTTTAAAATGATTAATTTATGAATTTTTGTGTACATAAATATAGGAAAAAAACTTTTCATTAAATCAAAATTCATCATAAGGCTTATCAACATTTTTGTGCATTCATGCTGATGCATGCTTACTTTTGTGATGAGTGGTCTTGTCCAAAATTCAAAATAAATTCAAATGCTTTTGAAATGGTTTGAAGATAGATTTGAAAATAAAATTTAGAAAAAAATGTCCTCTCTCCTGCGCAGCACAGCGGCCAGGTCGGCCTGCTCCCGCTCCTCCCCGTCGGCCCACGCTGTGCTTCCTCTCCTCTTTCTCTTGCGCAGCCCGAGTGTCAAAGCAGTCCCAGCTGAGCCTTCCCCCTTCTCTTCTGAAAGGCCCATTCTAGGACGGTCTAGCCAGACATTCCCCTTCTCTTCCGAAAGGCCAATTCTAGGACGGTCTAGCCAGACAGTGCGCTCGCGCCCCACCTCTCTCATCACCAGCCGGGCCCGCGCTCTCACTCATTGATGAAGCGACCCCACCTGTCGGACGTCTCCTTCCTCCCGTATGCAAGACGGGCTCTGACCCGATGAAAATCCCCCGCCATCGACATATCCTCCATGGATTCTTGGCGTGCATGCCATGCCGTCCACCCCATAAATAGCCAAGCCCTAGTTCCCCGCCGCCTCCCTCAACCCTAGCGCCACTACTGCCTCTGCCTAGAGCTCACAAGGGCGCCGAACCCTAGCATGCAGTCGTTGCATGCGTCCCTATTGCCTTGCCACTCTACTGTCGGTCTAAGCCGCTCCCTAGCCTTCACACCTCGGTAAGGAAGCCCGGTGCCCCACTTTTGCCCTCTCTTCCTCCTTCTCTATCCATGCGCCATTGTCGAACCAACATTGGCCGCCAAATCGAGCTCATCGCCATATTCTTTCATCTTCTGCTTCAACCGGTACCCCCATCAAGTTCGTGAGCTCGAGATCTATCTCCCCATGCCATCCGTTGAAGCAATCGAGCTCTGATTAGAGTGCTTTTCATGTCTGTGTGTTCATAGTAACATGTAGAACATCTTTAAAACCTTTTTACTTACTGTTTCATATGTTTGGTGTACTGTTCTAATTTAGTTCTATTGTTGGCTTTGTGTATGATTGCATGAATGCTTGTGTGGTGTTCTATGATCTTGTCCAGTCGGTGAGTTTTACGTGGTGATCAAGAAGTAGTCCTTTGGAGGCTACGAGTCAATAGAAGAAGGATCAGAGGTTAAGGCAAGTGTAGCATGGGATTTTCCTTGTTGTCCTATACACCTTTAATCATTTAATTCATGCTACATGTGTCTACCTTGATTACCACTAAGGATTTCCTAGTACTTTGTTACCTTGTGCCTTGATTCCTATGGGTTATTGCATTGGGTAGTATGATGCTAGTGCTCAACTACAACCATGATCTTGTAACTTGACTAATGGAATATGCAATAAACATTAAAAGATGCTTTTTAGCAACATGGAACAAGGGGCTAGAGCATTGGGCTGTTTTTATGGTGCTCTAGATTCCTCTCCCCAAGGACTTATCTGTAAGTGATCATCCAGGACTTACAGTACAACTGTGAGGGCTACATGGCTCTAGCTTTAGCTCAGTATGAGGACCTTTTCTAGTTGTTAGTGGTTACCTTTATGGTGTATGAATGGCTTGATGAATCAGATATAGGACAACCTCTACTCTTATGTGTATAGCCGTGATGGAATTCTGCCATTCGACAGGGGGGTTCTTATATTTGTTTGCCGAGTGAATCTAATGGCCCTAACTTGTTAGACGAACCTTTGAAAGGCTTCATAGTGAACCCTACCGACCTTCCTTGGTAGTAGGTTAAGAGGCTCGTGACCTCGGGCGAAAGGGTAAATCATGACTCACAGTGAAAGTGTACAACCTCTGAAGAGTGTAAAACTGGTATATCAGCCATGCTCATGGTCACGAGAGGCCTTGGAACATTTACGGAATAGATGATGAACACTGATGATACTGATGATGAAGATGCTCACTAATGATTGTTGTTTATGCTATTCTTTATTCATGTTTACCTAATCATGTGTTTATGGGCTTGTGATAAACTTGTTGCTACTCAATTGCTAAAATCATGACTCGTTAAAAGCTAATTGCAGTTGAACCAGTGTCAGCCTTTTGAGCCTCATGAACCCCATGTTATATTTGTTGAGTACAACATATACTTACGCTTGCTTTATTTTTCTATTATTTGGATAAAAATCCCAGATGGGTACTAGATTGCTAGAGTTTGAAGAAGTTAGGCTTGTGATCAACCCATCAGTTGTCCCTATGGAATTGGAGTCTTCACCCAAGATCAGAGTTGTCTTTTCATTGTTTGCTGTCTAAGGTTATATCCTTTATACTAAGTACATTATATATTGAGCATCGTCTTTCGATATTACCCTTATTTATAGTTATATGTGAGATTTGACTTCCTGGACTCACATATGGTGTGTATCTGGTTTTGTTCTTAAAACCGGGTGCTATAGATAGATACCACATAACCAATGTAGGAATTCTTCTTTGGTTATTATCATCTACTGCTAAGGTGTTGTTTTCCTCTTCAACGTTATGAGAAGCGTCATTTTTCTTTCCGCCCTTCTTTCTCTTTTTCCCAGTGTTAGTACCTTCAATGCAGTTTTCGTTTACTTTGTATCAACTAGCTCCACAGTTTGGACACTTTGTTAGGTCTTTGAACACCCCACGATAAATGATACAATGGTCCGGACATGCATGTATTTGTTCCACACCCATCGTCAGTGGACTGATAAGCTTCTTCGCTTGATATGTGTTGGTAGGCACAAAGTTTGGCTTAGGAAGCACAACAGCCAATAGAGTCAATAGGTCGTTGAAGCTCCTATTGGACCAGCCACACTTAGCCTTCAAGATCAGTATGTTTAGCAGAAAACGTAGCAACGACCACCTTTTCTCACAACCCTTTTGCTCCTGGTACAAACGTTCTTCCCATGCCTTCCACACTGTCTCCAAGTTATCTAGCCCTTTCAATAGTAATTCTTGTTCTACGTGGCGCAACATGTCATCCAGGAAGTCTTCTTCTTCATCTTCTTCGTTGTCTTCACCATCATCCTCCCCACCACAGCCTTCTCCACCACCACTGCCTTCGCCACCACCACCACCTGCAGCGTCATCTCCTGGACCATCATGCATCATGACACGATGGGCATCGTCATCTTCCCTTACTTCTGGTGGATTTGTACATTCCATGTTGCCCGCTTTTGTACGTCTCTCACCATGATGATCCCAAATCTTGTAGTTCTCCATGAAACCCCTTCTTACCAAGTATGATCTTATCGTATTTGGATCTTGGCATACTATATGGTTCTGACAGTCAACACAGGGATAATATATATCCTTTGTCTGCTTAATTAATCAAAGCATGCCTTTTAGCTACTTCAATAAAACCATTCACATCTCGTATGTAGGAAGCTTCATGTCTTCTTTTCGTGTACATCCATGACCTGTCCATATGTACCCTTCAAAAATAAATTTTATATTTGCATGAAGATATCATTCGCATATAAATGTTGAAGCAATTGATGTCTAATTTTCTATACAAATATTACATTATTCTAGACCTAAAGCTTAAAAAATAATAAAGTAAATATAGAAATTAACTAGAGTTCATGTGAGCCAAAGTAAGTTGGGCAAAAATTAGTCTAATTTAAATTGCTAGGAAAAATAATAAAAAATCTAACATCATGCATATCTCTCTCTAGATCTCTAAGTGAAAGAAATGAACATAAAAAGTTTGAAAAGAGTTTAGGTATGCCACTATCTCACCTCTCAAACCCAACTCCTTCAAAGGTTCAAAGGGCAAAAACCTCCCCCTCTATTTTTGCTATTTCTCGCCCTCCAAATGAGCTAATGGTGCTCAACATGCATACTGTTCCGAGGAGGAAGAAGGGGTATTTAGGGGGGCCATTTTTAGGGGCGGTTGACTAAAGAGAACTGCCTCTGTTAATGCATCTGTAGGGGCAGTGTCGGTGCGGGACCCATGGGATACCCTGCAAGGAAGGGGGAAGATCTAGTCTAATTAGAATTCTTCCCCTGTAGTCTTAGTAGTAGTATTATTCTGTAATCCTACTAGGAACTCTCATTGTAAACCGACTAGGATTCTGACCTTCTGACTATATAAAGGAGGGCAGGGTTCCTAAGGAGGGGACTTTTGGACAATTGTACAACACAACACTTAACGATCAATCCAACGCAAAAAGGCTAACGCCAACTGGACGTAGGGCTATTACTCGATCATCGATCGAGGGTCCGAACCAGGATAAATCGACTGTCTCTTGCGTTAACCGTCGAGTTCCGCATACGCTGAAGCCCGAACATACTGCCCCAGGGACCCCCATGGTAGACTATCGGTGGTCAAACATCGACAGTCAGTTCTCTTAATGAACCATTTTTGAAAATAGGTCACTTTTAGAGACGGTTTTGTAAAGAGGACCGCCTCTGAAGATCCATTTTCAGGGGTGGTTCTCTTAATGCAACCGCCCACCGCCTCTAAAAATGGACGTCTATTAGAGGTGATTTTCTTAATAGAACCGCCCCTGAAGATGGATCTTCAGAGGTGGTCACGGAGCTATAGTGCTCACCGGCACGGTTAGAGGCGGCGTGTTAGTTGAACCATAGAAAAGGGTGGTGTCACTAAAAATGATTCTTGTAGTAGTGATATAATCTAGGGTCTATGTGAATATCTAGTCATAAATCAACACAAAGTAGTGGACAATCATAATAAGTCATCTCAAATGAATTTCACTTAATTTTGCTAAATGATATGGTGTAAGAGCATCTCCAAGAGAGTCTTTATATCCTTCTTAATTTAGGGATTTTGGCAAAAAAATACCCTCCAAATCTTTAATTTGATCTCCAAATATAAACCTCTTCTGTTCCATATTTTGTGCTAGCTAAAGATGGAGAGTAGGAGGATGGCTTCGTAGACTAAGAAAAAAAGATATAGAAAAGCTACCAGAGGGTACAAAGATATAGAAATCGAATTTTTACTCAAATAACTCTCCAAATGATAATTTAGAGATTAAATTTTAGAAATAGTTTTGGAGATGAACGTGTGACTTTTAATTTTATGGTCAAACTTTGGATATAACGAGTTAGTGATATCGGGTACCTATATAGTAGTTTTGTTATTATCGAATCATATTGAATATAAATCATTGTGGTAGGATTGGACTTTGGATTTGTTTCTCATAGATTTTAATTGGATTTGTCCATGTGTAACTATAAGACATATTCCCACCTTGCCCCGCCCGTGGAAACCTCCGCACACAGGAACCCTCGCGGCTGGGACGGGACTCAGTCTTCCTCCGATCTGATCGTTTTTCCCGTCCCGTAGCGTCGGCGCTCACAACCTGTTGGACAGGATGCGTCCAGAGAAAAAGGGCAAGCACGTGCCCGTGGCGAGCGACAGCGGCGGCGGCATAGATATGCTTCTAGACGTCATCCTCGAGCACATCCTCGGCTTCCTGCCTGCAGAGGAGGCCGGCCGGACGTCCGTGCTAGCAAGGCGCTGGCGCCACCGGTGGAAGTTCGCCACGGCCCTGAACGTCACGTGCATCATCGACTAGCCCTTTGGCATGAACTGGTTGAAGGGATGCCAGAAGGCTGTCGACGATATGCTGCGCCTCCGCGGGCTCGTGCCTCTTGAAGTATGTCACCTCAGGTTTGCTTGCTTCTACGAGGACGTTGACGTGCTCTGCTTGAATCGCTGGGTCCAGCATGTCGTGATGTGTCAAGTTCAGAGGTTCAGGCTCGAGAACTTTTACACCGGTGAGCGCTTTCGGCTGGATGACCTGCCTCTCGTGTCACGGCACTTGACCAGGCTAGAGGTCATTGGCATAGTGTTAGAAAATTATTTCTTTGACTTCTCGAGCTGTCCATCGCTACGACATCTCGATATTGCCAATTCCAAAAATATCTCGTCACAGTCCATGAAAAGCCTAAGCTTCACGAGTTGTGGTTTCAACACGGAGTTTAGCACTCTTATTCATGTCCCAAGTCTTGTGTCACTGAACCTAGATAGCCATCTGTACAGGCCTCCTGTTCTTGGGAGCATGCCATCATTGAAGAAGGCATTTGTGAGAGTTCCCATTGACGAGTATTGTGGTGATGACGGTAGTGATGCGTTGGATTGTTACTGTTATAACATTATTATAGAGCACAACCAGTGATCTATTCTGGATGGCCTATCAAATGCTGAGAATTTGGCATTGCTATCTGAAACGACAATGGTACGCTACACTTTCATATTTACTGGTTGTTCCTCTGTCCTATTTGTGCTCCCTTGTGGACATTCACAAAGTTGTTCAGCAATTGGCTTCTTCATCATATTCAGACTGAGACTGAGTATTATTACATCCCTTTTTTTTTTGTCTGCATTTCGTCCAGTTTATTTTTGAAATGGATTTGAAACGGTTTAGCAACTTAAAGACTCTGCTACTCAATGATAGCTGGTGTGTGGCTCCTCTTTTCCTTGCCCTAACTTGCATTCTCAAGCACTCCCCAGTCCTAGAGAAGCTCACACTTGAACTTAAATCCAGGGTATGTAAGTGTTTCTAAATGAATTTCTTTTTGTCTTGTGGAAGTAATTTATTATGCATTTGTTTATTAAAATTTGTGAAATTCTTTTGTTTCCTATAGGGGCCCGAACACAAAGTGGAAATAATTGGAGGATGCCATCCAATGGACGGATCAACTACAAAGCTAGAGCACCTCAAGACAATCGAAGTCAAATGTGAAGTGGTTGATGAAGAAGTTCACAAAGTTTTGCAGTTCCCATGTACATTTAACTTTTGTAAGTGAACTGTAGACACTCTTGATTCTATATCCATATCGCTGAAATTTGCTTTAATATATATGTGTAAACAAGAATTGGACCAAATCAATCCTTTGTTACAAAAACATAGAATGGATTTAGTACATAGATGGATTGAGAACTTGTAACCCAATGCTGCATTTGGTGACAATGATTTGCAGATGGGACATAAGGAATCCAATCCATTTTGTTGGGTAGTGTTATTTACGAAAGTTATACAAACAGGTGTTTAATTTTTTCCCTTTGTAATAAACTAAACATAATATCATCATATGTTGATAGTTCAGCATATTTTAACTCTTTTAGAACAGTAACACATATTTTAATAGAAGTCCTCGGAGCAATTTGAAAGACATAACTGTCATGTTCAATAGTTTTCTTGAATTTAGTACCTGCTTTGTCCTCATTCCCAGAAACTTTGTTTGATTTTCCTTCTGCATGCCACTTGCATATTTCTGAATGGAAAATGTAGTTACCACTCTTTTGAACCCTTCTAGTCTTGTAATTTTGACCTGTTCACCATGTACTATTCATGATGCATTGTAACACCCTAAAATTTGTCTCTTTTGAAAGTAGGTATAAAATGATTTATTTCTGAATTTTGTGCTCATAAAATATAGGAAAATAAATTTTTTCATTTAATTAAAATTCATCATAAGGTTTAGCAATATGTTTGAGCATACATGCCGTTGCATTTGATTTATTTGGTTGAGTGGTTTTGATTGAAAATTCAAAATGGTTAAAATTGCTTTTGCAAGTGAAATTAAAAATGGCTTTGAAGTAAAAGAAGAGAAAGAAAAGAGAATAAGAAAATAAAAGAATTTAAAAAGGTGTACAATTTATTTTTTTAAACTTACCAAAATTTCTCAGTTCACTTTGAATTGAAAGTATAATTTAAATGATATTTAAATTTGGTTTTGATTCAAGGTTCAAATGAATTTAAAACCCATTTGAAAAAGTATTAGGAAAATCAATTTGAAAAAATTTGAGCAAGCCTTGCTTCTGGCCCATGGTTTTCTTCAGCCTGGCCTTCTCCTCCCCGCCCGAATTCCTGCTCCTCTCCCTCTGCTCGGCCCAGCTCGGCCTTGCGCATCCCGCCGGCCCAGCTGGCCGTTGGCCTTCTCCTCTCCTCCCCTCCCAGGCCGAAGCCCAGGTCACCTCGCTCCCTCCCACGCCGCTCCGCACGGCCTAGCTCCGCTTGGCCCAAGTCGCGCCGCACGGCGTGAGTCCCTTCTCCCTCCTACCCGCTGACGCGTCGCCGCCGTCCATGTCCGCTACGCCTCGGTGCCGTGCCGCCCAAGCCGCCTCGACTCCCATAAATACCGACCGCGCCGCGCCGCCTCCCTACTCAGCCCTCGAGCGCCCGCAGCCACCTTCGCCAAGCCGCCTTTGCTCTAGCGAGCTCGCGCCGCCGTCCGCCGTCGCCAGCCAAGCACAACGCCCGCCTTGCTCTTTCTCTGCCGCCGAGGTATCCCTAGGTGAGCTCGCCTCAACCTCCTCTTCCACCCCGTGCCTTTCCCGTTGAAAATCATGCACCATAGGCCATTTTCGAGTCTCGCCGACGTGCTCTGTCGCCGGCCATGGCGCGCCACCGCGCCGGCTCTACTATTCTAGCCAGCCGCGCCCCTTCTTCCCTCCCCATCTTCTAATCTAAGCCGGTCAGTGAAGATCCAACGGCCTCCAGTTGTTGATACCCCTTCGCGTGGCCATCTTTCTAAAGAGCCCCCTAGTTTTCTAAAATAGAACCTGCGGTCCAAAGCGTAATCACATATTACGTTTTCTTCTTTGGAAAGCGTAGTTTCGTCGGTTTAGATCCAAAATACGTTTTCAGTTAATTATAGTTTTGCCACTATTTTCTTTAGGCCATAACTTCTCCATTTAGCGTGCTTACGCTTGCTTTATTTTTCTTTGGAAATCGGTAGATGCATCTTTTTCACTGAAGCTCCGATTAGCGTGCTTTTTGTGTCTCTGTGTTCGTAGTGAGACATAGATTCGTTTTACAAATTTTTCATCTTGATTTTATGATTGGTGTACTATTCTCATTTAGATCTATTGTTTGCTTTGTGTATGATTGTATGGATGCTTGTGTGGTGCTTTATGACCATGTCCAGTCGGTGAGATATACGTGGTGATCAAGAAGAAGAAGAAGAACGTTGAAGATTAAAGCTTATCGAATAATCGATGTTTTAAGGCAAGTATAGTATGGGACCATCCTTGTTGCCTATACACCCTTAATCATTTAATTCATACTACATGTGTCTACCTTGACTGCCACTAAGGATTTCCTAGTACTTTGTTACCCTGTACCTTGATACCTTTGGGTTATTACATTGGGTAGTATGATGCTAGTGCTCAACTACAACCATGATCTTGTAACTTGACTAATGTAATATGCAATAAATATTAAAAGATGTTTTTAGCAACATGGAACAAGGGGGCTAGAGCATTAGGCTATTTTATGGTGCTCTAGATTCCTCTCCCTAAGGACTTATCTGTAAGTGATCATCCGGGACTTATAGTACAACTGTGAGGGCTATATGGCTCTGGCTTTAGCTCAATATGAGGACCTTTTCTAGCTTGTTAGAGGTTACCTTTATTGATGTAAGAATAGCTTGATGAATCGGGTATAGGACAACCTCTACTCTTATGTGTATAGCCATGATGGAATTGTGCCATTCGACATGGGGGTTCCTATATCTGTTTGCTGAGTGAATCTAATGGCCCTAACTTGTTAGACGAACCTTTGAAAGGCTTTATAGTGAACCCTGCCGACCTTCCTTGGTAGTGGGTCAAGAGGTTGGCCGCCTCGGGCGAAAGGGTAAATCACGACTCACAGTGAAAGTGTACAACCTCTACAGAGTGTAAAATTGGTATATCAGCCATGCTCACGGTCACGAGCAGCCTTGGAACCCTTACGGAATAGATGATGAACACTAATGATATGGATGATGAAGATGCTCACTAATGGTTAATTGTTTATGCTATTCATTAATCATGTTTACCTAATCATGTGTTTATGGGCTTGTGATAAACTTGTTGCCACCCAATTGCGAAAAGATGACTCATTAAAAGCTAATCGCAGTTAAACCAATGTCAGCCTTTTGAGCCTCATGGACTCCATGTTATATTTGTTGAGTACGACATGTACTTACGTTTGCTTTATTTTTTCAATTATTTGGATAAAAAATCCGGATGGGTACCAGATTGCTAGTCTGGAGGAGTTAGGCTTGTGATCAACTAGTCAGTTGTCCCTATGGAATTGGAGTCTTTCCCCGAAGATCGGAGTTGTCTTTCCGTTGTTTGCTGTCTAAGGTTATATCCTTTATACTAGGTACGTTATATATTGAGCATTGTCTTTTGATATTACCCTTAATTGTAGCTATATGTGAGATTTGACTTCCTGGACTCACATATGGTGCGTATCTGGTTTTGTTCTTAAAACCGGGTGCTACATGCATGTAGCACCATCTCATTGTTCATGTATAACCTGTCAGTGCCTGATTAGTTTGAAACTAGAGATAAATATTTATTAGATAACTTTCCCTAGTTTAGATATTATTGTTTGTATACTTTTGCATACTTTTATGTTATTAGAGAGTAACTCTGATCTCATCACTTATTTCATTGCATGTGACAGCATTTTAAGTTTCTTTGTCAACTAGCTGAATGTTTTTACTCTGCATGTATAGCATCTCTATCTAACCTTATTGTACCTTTTGATTATTGTATGTGGTTTCATTTTCAAGTAGACTTGCAAAAAAATGGTCTACTGGTGAATCTAGCTAGTGTCCCTTGAAATTCAGAGGATTTAAGACTGATAAAGTTTCAGTAGGTTGCCAGCAGCTGTCGTCCTGCTGATTCCAGTCATTGGATTTCGCGGACATGACAATATTATTTTCTTTTATAACTTATTCTTGTTGAGTCGAACCTTCATTGTGTCATTTTATTACTTCTGTACCCTTTTTGTAAATTACTGGAGCTCAATCTTGCATGGATGTCAGCTGAAAACTTATATTCTAGCAAAAGCAATCTTGTACATGTACATGTATAGCAAAAACAATCTAGTGTGCTTAAAATCATGTTTTTGTTACATCCATGGGTGCATATATACATGAACCTTACTCTTGCAGTCCCGGTTCCATCATCGTCCGTGCTGTAGGGAGGTGATCCTACTAGAGGGAACAGATAGTGAATGGCCCACACACGCAGATTAATTCTGATTATGGGCTTATGGCACCAGTGGGTAACACTATACAATACACACATAGTTTCATTCCTCTAGTAAATGTGTGCTTTTCTCTCTATAGACTTGATTAATTTTATTTCATTATATGCCTGGTTTCTAATTAGTTGTTGGATTCCATTTACATTACATTTGTTGCAGCCCTGCTGCCTCACCAGTGGCAAATCCCTTGCTAAGCCTTCTTCTTAACATCAAGGGTAACAACCAAATCCTCAAAAGAGATGTACATGGCCCTCATGTTCCTTCAAGGAGACAAATGTTGAATAGTCTCCTATTCACTCACTTGAAGTGCACCAGCTCTATGATGATAGAACTTTTAAAAAACTTTTTACGTTTTAAAACAATAAGTTGGACATAAAATCAACGATAATTGGCCCCGTTCGGCTTACCCCATATTCGGCTTGTTCGGTTTGTTTTTTCAGCCGGAACAGTGTTTTTCTCTCACAACAATTCAGCCAGAACAGTGTTTTTCAGCCAGTTTCAGCCAAGATTCAGACCAGCGAATGGGGCCAATGCTACAAACAGGACGTCCGACGCCAGCGACTCCCTCTAGACGGACGCGTGGCATGATGTGCACCACAACTTTGACTCCCTCCGCCTCTTATTCTCATCCGGACACCGCTAGCTCACTCTGCTCGGCCTTCTCCCACCGCGCCCAGACCTTGCGCCGCTCGCTCGCTCTGGCGCCGTTGTGCGCGCCACCCGCACCTCGCTGCTCGTTTGGGCCGTGTGTTGTGTTGCCCACCAAGCTAGGCCAAGGTCGGTGCTGGTGGCGTTGGCTGGTGGTGGTGCTCGCGCGCGCCGCTGGTGGTGCTCGTGTGCCGCCGCTCGCCGCTGGCTCCGACCTCGATGGCTAGAATCGACCGGCCCAGGCTTCAGTTGTTTGAAAGGTTACAATTAGTTCTTATGGATGTTGCAAAAGTAGATCGGGGATGTTGCACATGCTGTAAGTGGTTCAGAGGCATGTTACAAGCATTTGTTCAAAATGTTTAATTTATTCTAGACGTATATTGCAAGCGTTTTGATCCGGATGTTTGCATATGTTTCACACATATGTTGCAGCAACATGTTCCATATGTTTCATCTGTTTCAGACGTATGTTGCAAGTGCTTAAAACTGGATGTTGGATATGTTACAATGACTATATTGCAAGTGTATGTTTCAAATGTTTTATTTGTTTCAATCGTATATTGCAATTGTTTCATCTTAGCGTTGCAAAAGTAGATCTCAATATAGGGCTGTTTAGCGAGGAAGAGAGAGCTAGTGAGGGAGCCATGGCGGTGTCGGTTGTAAGCTGGTGGCAGCGCTCCACCGGAGGACAAGCAGGCGTCGGCGCTGGCTCACGCGGCCCGTCCCAGTACAACATGTTGCCTCCGCTGGCGCTGTCGGAGGTCCTGGAGTTGAAGCTTGTGGCATCTTCCAGTGCGACAGAGATGCAGACCCTAGCTATGGAGGTGACGTGGGCACGACGAGGTTGAGATCCCCTACGGGTGCGGCAAGTGGGCAGGCTCCCCTGTTATCTGGGCGCAGCGGACGCTCTATTACACGGGGGACGGGACAGGTGCAGCGGAGCTACGTCCGAACACGGTCCTGGGACGGACGTCTTGGCGCTAGTTATTCCCTAAAAACAATAACTTGGACTTTCAATAGAGCCTCTATCACAATAAGTTGGACTTGACGTTCCTTCAATGATAGAACGATTGCCAAACATCCTTATTACACACTTGTGCTAAACAATATGGATTTTTTTTAAAAAAAGTTTTGTTTAGTGTTTTCTTAAACACCAAAAGGTAAATTGTCAATCACCTACCATTTAGCCATTAGTTGACTAAACGTTCATTTAAACAGGAATATGGGATAAATGATCTATTAAATGAAAATACCATACCACTGTGTACTGGTTACACGGTCACGGTGTTTAAAAGAGCTAAATGGCCATTTAAACGACAATTAAGTTAGCAAAAACCAACATGGTAGAATGTTCCTCATTAACTTGTTATGAAAACAATTTTAGCTTTACTAGTGAAACTGATTTATGGAACGGAAGAAAAAAAAACTGCTTCAGTAGTGAAACTAACAGGCTCTTAATGGAAATCATTTTCCTTTAAAAAAATCAGGTTCACTGCCATTTACACAAGTCTCTCTCAAATGTTTTTTTTCTTTGCAAAACGGCCTGTTCATCTTCTTCTTCACCCCGCTCTTGCCTCCCCAGCCCTCACTCGTACAGTACTCCTCGCAACCTGAAATTCGTGCAGATCCTTCCACCCCTTGCCTCCTGTTTTGTTGTTTCAAATCAACAATGGGAAAGAAAAATCGAGTCTGCTCATGAGCCAGTTTGCTCTGACGAGCAAGCCACGTGTCATTCCACGTTCTTGCTGCAGACCACATCTGAAGCCGCGTGGCGAGGAGATGCCATACAAGTATCTTAATATATAATGCCACTAGAACTTAGCAAATTATACCTTGCAAAACAGCAAATCTGAAATCTCTCCTCTCTCTCAATACCTTGTAAAATGTGAGTTCTTACCATGTAATGCCATAATAAGTAGTGCTACTAGAGTACTAGTGCACAACATAAAGTAGCAAAATAGCAAATCTGAAATCTCTCCTCTCAATAGCAACATATTAGTCTCTAATGACATTACAACTTAATTACTAATGACACAACGCCCAACTTTTGGCTCTCATCTCTCAGTATCCATCATCATCATCATCAAACTCATTGGCATTGTTAGTAGCATCCAAGCATCCTTGAATCTTTTTTCTTAGTTCAGTGCCAGCCTCTGGACATGGAATCACATCCCTATAGCCACCAGCTAGATGCTTCTTTAACCTTTTAATTCCTCCTATAATCCTCTTGTTGCAGAGCTTACATGTCACCTTATGTCGCTCATTAAGGTCTGCCCAATAGCCATAATCCCGTCCTAGATCATTTGAGTGTGGTGGTCTAAGGTTTGGATCATTCTTGGGATCGTATGCAGCTGGATTTTCCAGGTGTTGCCTTGTTGGCTGTAGAGCAGAGAAGAGTCAAGCACAACCGAAGAAACAGAGCACAGGAACGAGATGCAGAACATAGAGTCCACACAGCAGAGCAGAGGAAGGAGGCAGAAAAGGGCGCGCCGAAGGGGAAGGGCGGATCAGGTGTGTGTGTGGTGTGGGGGGGGGGGGGGGGGGGGGTCGGAACACTAGCCATCAACAAGTGCATTTCGCTCCAGAAAGATTATTCTGGTGCCACTCAATGCAAGGTAAACGACTACATGAACTGAATATTAAAAGTAGTGCAAATTGTTATATGATTCATATATGCAGACTTGTATGAAAATGGTAAAAAAAGGAATGTTAGCTATAGCTGAGGTAACATTTAACAAAGAACTGAGCGTAGCTCAGCTGGTTGGGCTCCTTGTGGCAGAACCTCCCTACCCGGGTTCAAGTCCTCGACATATATGGGAGCACGCATTTTCCCGGATTTATTCCAGGATTAACGGCGCTATTCTTTCAGTGGTAGGCGACGGGAGGGGGGGCGGGTGGTGTTGCGATGGATGAAGGCCAGACAGCGCCGCCAGCTTCCAGGTGCTCCCGCCGCCCTCTTCTCTTCACCTCTCTCCTCTCTTTCCCTCTCCCTCTGACTCTATCTTCCGGGCGACGGATGAAGGCGGGCAGCCGGAGATGTAGGCGCGGGCGCGACTTTCCCTCCCCCGCGCGGCCGCGCTGCATGCGCAGCCCCCGGCTTTCCTGCCCCCCGCGCGCAACTGTCTCTCCCGCGCCTATGCACTTTCCCTCCCGTGCGCACAATCTGCGTGGTTTCCTCCTGCGCTCCCACGCGCGTGGCGTCCCAATGCCTTGGCGTGCAAGGCGACGCCATACGCAAGGAACTCGTGGCGAGCCCAAAGCCATGGTTCAAAAAAACGCCCGGACGCCAAGGTGACGCCTTAATAACTCAGATATAACTTTACCCAGTTTAGATATTGATTATTATTTGAAATTGAAAGGTTCCAGATTGTACTCACTAAAGCCAGCTAGAAAAAAAATCTTAGTGTGTCCCATCCAAAGTTCTCTGATTCTACTTCCAGCATGAACCTCTGCTTGAGAACCCAGATCTCTTTTATGACAATGCCATGTTCTTTAGCAATCCATTGCCCACCAATGCTGTTGTCTGCTTGCCCTTTTTTATTTTTGTTCCCTTTGCCCACGAGTTGGCTATTTGCCTTTGATGCAAGCCATATTGTTTAATTGATTGCTTTATTTTAAACATCTGATATCACAAAAAGAACATCGATTTTCATCAGGAGGAAATATATGTAGATGCACAGTTGTCATGGCTTAAGTGTAACGGCATGTGTGTTCAGACGATTATAAAATAATATTACTGTTTATCAAATAATTATTAGTATTTTGGCAGACTTTTATTTCATTATAGCGTGACTCTGAGATAATTTATAGTACAAGCTGTTGGACAAGTTCGTCATTTATTGATTACATGTGCCAACATTTTAGGTTTCTTTGTCAAGTAGCTGAGTGTTTTTACTCTGCATATCACATCTCTATCTGAACTTATTGTACCTTGTACAGGTTTCATTTTCATGTAGACATGCAAAAAATGGGCTGATGGTGGATCTAGGGTCCCTATAATTCAGAAGATTAAGGCAGATAAAGTTTCACTAGGTTGCAGCTGCTGTCGTCTGTTGGTATCTACTGCTGATTCCAGTCATTGGAATGCGTAGACATGACAATATAATTTTGTTCTATAACTTGCGTTGTTCTTGCTGAGCCTTCATGATGTCATTTTACTTCTAGTGCACATTTTTTTTATTTACTCAGCATTCAAAAGAAACGTATATTATCGGAGCTCAATCTCGCATAATCTAACCTGATAACTTGATCAATCTGGTTCGAATTCAAGTCAGACCTTGAATATGTTTCTATTTCTTTACATGAATGTGTGCTGTCTTCATTCCACAGAGCAAAGGGAGTATATTGAATGGCAACTGCGCACTAGCAGTGATGTTATTGTTACTACACCTGCGCACTAGCACCCAAAATGACGTGTGATGTTCTTGTTACATGCATGGGTGTGAACATGAATCTTACACGTTTAGTCCCGATTCCATCATCCGATCCGTAGGGAGGTGATCCTAAAATAGGAAAAAATTGTTAGGGTCCAGCAAACACAGATTAAGTATTTGATTGTATGGGCTTATGACAGTAGTGAGTACTGCTATAATGTAACCCATATGGGTCTTATTCCTCTTGAAATCAATATGTGATGGTGTTTCCATAGAGGGATATATGCCAAGGTTTTAGTTGTTTGAATTCCATTTACATTGGTTTTGTTGCAGCCCTGTTGCATTGCATTGCACTTGATCGTCAGATGGCCTCACTGATGAATCCCTTGCCAAGCCTTCTTCTGTACAACAAGGGTAACCAACCAAATCCTCAAAAAGAGATGTGGTATCTCCTGTTGCTTCAAGAAGGAGAAAATTGTGGAATAGTCTTATATATTAGCCACAGAGTTGAAGTGTATCAGCAATGTCACAAGTTGGACTTCACATGCCTTCACTGAATGAACGGTTGTCAACCATCCATACAATATAGTACCTATATATACTGTCCTTATTATGTGTTTTAGTAGACTTTTTTTTTAAAGTTATGTTAGAGCACAGCAACGCCATCAAAACAGCACC
Source organism: Miscanthus floridulus (assembly GCF_019320115.1). NCBI lineage: Eukaryota > Viridiplantae > Streptophyta > Magnoliopsida > Poales > Poaceae > Miscanthus > Miscanthus floridulus. The sequence goes on from NC_089589.1 coordinate 40,352,728, forward strand.
AATCCTAGTCATATGCATGTTAGCAAAACCCAGCATAGGAAAAGAAAAACTAAGGGAGTGTTGTTCTTCACCATCTTAGGGCACCAATGGAAGCCTTCTTATTCATCAGTGAGGCCATCATGCATTGTTCATGTTCAGTCATCATGCTTGCTAGTGCATTGTTCATGTTCAATCATCATGCTTGCTAGTGCATTGTTCATGTTCAGTCATCATGCTTGCTAGTGCATTTTCATGTTACATCCATGCATTGTTCATGTTCAGTCATCATGCTTGCTAGTGCGAGATTTATCTCAAAAAAAAAAAGAAAGGGATCGGAACACTAGCCACCAACAAGTGCATTTCACTCCGGAAAGATTATTCTGGCTGCCCTCAATGCAAGGTAAACGACTACATGAACTGAATATTAAAAGTAGTGCAAATTGTTATATGATTCATATATGCAGACTCGTATGAAAATGGTGAAAAAAAGGAATGTTAGCCATAGCTGAGGTAACATTTAACAACGAACTGAGCGTAGCTCAGCTGGTTGGGCTCCTTGTGGCGGAACCTGCCTACCCGGGTTCAAGTCCTCGACATATATGGGAGCACGCATTTTCCCGGATTTATTCCTGGATTAACGGCGCTATTCTTTCAATGGTAGGCGACGGGGGGAGGGGTGTTGCGACGGATGAAGGCCAGACGGCGCCGCCTGTTTCCAGGTGCTCCCGCCGCCCTCTTCTCTTCACCTCTCTCCTCTCTTTCCCTCTCCCTCTGACTCTATCTTCCAGGCGACGGATGAAGGCGGGCAGCCGGAGATGTAGGTGCGGGCGCGACTTTACCTCCCCCGCGCGGCAGCGCTGCATGCGCAGCCCCCGGCTTTCCCGCCCCCCCGCGCACAACTGTCTCTCCCGCATCTGTGCACTTTCCCTCTCGTGCGCACAATCTGCGTGGTTTCCTCCTGCGCTCCCGCGCGCGTGGCGTCCGCCTGGAGCAACTCAATGCCTTGGCGTGCAAGGCGACGCCATACGCAAGGAACTCGTGGCGAGCCCAAAGCCATGGTTCAAAAAAACGCCCGGACGCCAAGGTGACGCCTTAATAATTCAGATATAACTTTACCCAGTTTAGATATTGATTATTATTTGAAATTGAAAGGTTCCAGATTGTACTCACTAAAGCCAGCTAGAAAAAAAATCTTAGTGTGTCCCATCCAAAGTTCTCTGATTCTACTTCCAGCATGAACCTCTGCTTGAGAACCCATATCTCTTTTATGACAATGCCATGTTCTTTAGCAATCCATTGCCCACCAATGCTGTTGTCTGCTTGCCCTTTTTTATTTTTGTTCCCTTTGCCCACGAGTTGGCTATTTGCCTTTGATGCAAGCCATATTGTTTAATTGATTGCTTTATTTTAAACATCTGATATCACAAAAAGAACATCGATTTTCATCAGGAGGAAATATATGTAGATGCACAGTTGTCATGGCTTAAGTGTAACGGCATGTGTGTTCAGACGATTATAAAATAATATTACTGTTTATCAAATAATTATTAGTATTTTGGCAGACTTTTATTTCATTATAGCGTGACTCTGAGATAATTTATAGTACAAGCTGTTGGACAAGTTCGTCATTTATTGATTACATGTGCCAACATTTTAGGTTTCTTTGTCAAGTAGCTGAGTGTTTTTACTCTGCATATCACATCTCTATCTGAACTTATTGTACCTTGTACAGGTTTCATTTTCATGTAGACATGCAAAAAATGGGCTGATGGTGGATCTAGGGTCCCTATAATTCAGAAGATTAAGGCAGATAAAGTTTCACTAGGTTGCAGCTGCTGTCGTCTGTTGGTATCTACTGCTGATTCCAGTCATTGGAATGCGTAGACATGACAATATAATTTTGTTCTATAACTTGCGTTGTTCTTGCTGAGCCTTCATGTAGTCATTTTACTTCTAGTGCACATTTTTTTTATTTACTCAGCATTCAAAAGAAACGTATATTATCGGAGCTCAATCTCGCATAATCTAACCTGATAACTTGATCAATCTGGTTCGAATTCAAGTCAGACCTTGAATATGTTTCTATTTCTTTACATGAATGTGTGCTGTCTTCATTCCACAGAGCAAAGGGAGTATATTGAATGGCAACTGCGCACTAGCAGTGATGTTATTGTTACTACACCTGCGCACTAGCACCCAAAATGACGTGTGATGTTCTTGTTACATGCATGGGTGCGAACATGAATCTTACACGTTTAGTCCCGATTCCATCATCCGATCCGTAGGGAGGTGATCCTAAAATAGGAAAAAATTGTTAGGGTCCAGCAAACACAGATTAAGTATTTGATTATATGGGCTTATGACAGTAGTGAGTACTGCTATAATGTAACCCATATGGGTCTTATTCCTCTTGAAATCAATATGTGATGGTGTTTCCATAGAGGGATATATGCCAAGGTTTTAGTTGTTTGAATTCCATTTACATTGGTTTTGTTGCAGCCCTGTTGCATTGCATTGCACTTGATCGTCAGATGGCCTCACTGATGAATCCCTTGCCAAGCCTTCTTCTGTACAACAAGGGTAACCAACCAAATCCTCAAAAAGAGATGTGGTATCTCCTGTTGCTTCAAGAAGGTGAAAATTGTGGAATAGTCTTATATATTAGCCACAGAGTTGAAGTGTATCAGCAATGTCACAAGTTGGACTTCACATGCCTACACTGAATGAACGGTTGTCAACCATCCATACAATATAGTACCTATACATACTGTCCTTATTATGTGTTTTAGTAGACTTTTTTTTTTAAAGTTATGTTAGAGCACAGCAACGCCATCAAAACAGCACCAATCCTAGTCATATGCATGTTAGCAAAACCCAGCATAGGAAAAGAAAAACTAAGGGAGTGTTGTTCTTCACCATCTTAGGGCACCAATGGAAGCCTTCTTATTCATCAGTGAGGCCATCATGCATTGTTCATGTTCAGTCATCATGCTTGCTAGTGCATTTTTCATGTTCAGTCATCATGCTTGCTAGTGCATTGTTCATGTTCAGTCATCATGCTTGCTAGTGCATTTTCATTGAGTTACATCCATGCATTGTTCATGTTCAGTCATCATGCTCGCTAGTGCGAGATTTATCTCATAATAAAAAGAAAGGGATCGGAACACTAGCCATCAACCAGTGCATTTCACTCCAGAGATTATTCTGGTTGCACTCAATGCAAGGTAAACGACTACATGAACTGAATATTAAAAGTAGTGCAAATTGTTATATGATTCATATATGCAGACTTGTATGAAAATGGTAAAAAAAGGAATGTTAGCTATAGCTGAGGTAACATTTAACAACGAACTTAGCGTATCTCAGCTGGTTGGGCTCCTTGTGGCGGAACCTGCCTACCCGGGTTCAAGTCCTCGACATATATGGGTGCACGCATTTTCCCGGATTTATTCCAGGATTAATGTCGCTATTCTTTCAGTGGTAGGCGACGTACCCGTTGATAGCGACGCGCCTGTAGTGACCTCGTCAATTTCGAGATTTGTTGGTCCAACTCAGTTCTTCGAAGGTTCTCATAGGGGTAGGGTTTGGGTCCGTGCATTCATAGGGTTAGTGTGCGCTCGTGCATGTAAACATTTGCTTCTGTGACTTGGTCTCGCAAAAAAAGAGATAACATTTAACATCCCTGCAAAAAATTTGACCAATAATTTCAGTTATGGCGAGGCTAGTATATGTTGTACTGCCTCCATTTTTGTGGAATGCATTAGGATTTCAAAACATTTTTAATGCTAATAATTATGCTTAGTGTGAAATATTTGTCACACGGTAGATAGATAGATAGATAGATAGATAGACAGACAGACAGACAGACAGATGACGCGGATAGCTTGCATTAAGAAGTTGAAAGTTAGTGGGATGACATGACTGACATGACTATTAGTGGAAGATGATGTGGGTGCCTTGCATGTTGAGATAGAACTTGAGATGACGTGGATAACTTGTATTAAGAGGTTGGAAGTTAGTGACATGACTTTGCATTTTAGGTTGGAAATTAGTGACATGATATGGCTATTAGTGGAAGATGATGTGGATGCCTTGCATGTTGAGATAGAACTTGAGATGACTTGGATAGCTTGCATTAAGAGGTTGGAAGTTAGTGACATGACTTTGCATTTTAGGTTGGAAGTTAGTGACATGACATGGCTATTAATGGAATATGATATGGATGCCTTGCATGTTGAGATAGAACTTGAGATGACGTGGATAGCTTGCATTAAGAGGTTGGAAGTTAGTGACATGACTTTGCATTTTAGGTTGGAAGTTAGTGGCATGATATGCTATTAGTGGAAGATGATGTGGATGCCTTGCATGTAGAGATAGAACTTGAGATGACGTGGATTGCTTGCATTAAGAGGTTGGAAGTTAGTGGGATGATATGACTATTAGTGGAAGATGATGTGAATGCCTTACATGTTGACATAGAACTTGAGATGACGTGGATAGCTTGCATTAAGAGGTTGGAAGTTAGTGACATGACTTTGCATTTTAGGTTGGAAGTTAGTGATATGACATGGCTATTAGTGGAAGATGATGTGGATGTCAGACAGACAGATAGATAGATAGACAGACAAACAGATATTTGGCTCTCGCTCACTATATATATGCACTCGCTCCACCTCTTGGGCCTCAGATCATCTACAACTGAGAAGGAGCACTGCTGGTAGAAGCCCTGATTCTCTTCCCTCGCATCCGGCACGGTAAGTACCCCCTTACCCCCAACGACCATATGCAACTCAACAATTAGAACGCATTTCATTGATTGTAGATGTTGTTCTATTTCTTGGTGATGTTTATATTTTTATCGATCTATATCTATTAGCTTCTCTTTGGGGGCTTCCGTAACAACAGAAAACATATGCATGTAGTTTTGAATTTGTTGTCTACTCCGTAATAAGGAACGGCACCTACTAGCTACCTATTTTCCTGAGCACTGCTCGCACGGAATTCACCCAAAGACCACCAGATCCACAGAACTAATAACACAAGATGTAAGTTCACAACGTTCTGGCCTGCAGGCAGCTCGTTTAAGCATCCAACCAACATCAAAACAAATTCGCGCGCGCGCTCAGCCGCCCACAGACACACACGCGATGTCTTCCACACACAGCTAAAATACAAGTTTTTGTAGCATCATCCTGTAGATACGAAACAAATGCATGCCACAATTAGCCATACAAGAACATCCTGCAAACCCGACAAGCACCATCAGCCAAATAGTCACCTACAACTGTCCTGGCTGTTGGAAGTATCATCCTGCATTAATATTTTAAAGCTAAAGTAATATTGATTATCATGAAGAAAAATTATAATGGGAGATATTACCTTGTTTGTGGTTTTTTATTTCTCTTTATAAACGATGGACCTGTTTGGGAGCCATTTTTGCAGCGACTATAGTAGTTGCGGCTGCAACCCCATCTCACATATTACTGTACAAGCAAGGGCTGCAGATGCTACAGTGGATGCAGTGAACATGATATTCTTCGTGTATTTACTATTTACAATCGAGATCTATTTCTTTTTCCCCTTCTTCACGCCCTTCTTAACCGCTGGCACGACCAAGATTCTAATGCTAGATCTTGTTGTGGCTTTAGATAGTGTTACCCACAATTAGCCATACAAGAACATTGGTTCCGACAATAAAGCATGACATTAGGGATAATTTACCCTAGTGCTAGCGACGGAAGGGCTAACCGAGATAGAGCTCTTGATCAATATTATTTTAGCTATTTGTCGACGTATAAGATGATGTTTGTCAATAGTTGCTATATGTCGACGGTACAAATGAGTTTATGAGGAGCTGAGTTAATGGAGGCCATCAGAATAGCTCTGCCCAAAGTAGCCAGTTGTGTATGCCTGCGTTCACATAGTGGACTAGGCCAAACACAGGAGTAAAAAAATATATGGTTGTATTTGCATGGATTAAGGAAGAAAGGTCAAACATTGGATTTCTTTGATACTTATACACTGCAATTATTGGAACAGTGTTCAATTTCAAACTTCATTCAAGCAACCAATCAATCAGATTAATCTAAAAATAACTTGATAAACATGATGCAACTATATAATGTTTGAAATATTTTGAACCTAAATTAGTTTTTAATAAGATGGTTAACTTATAGTTATCATCAGAATTTTTTGCTAAGAGCACTTTCATTTTAATTTGTGCATTGTACAATAAGACATGTATGATTATTTGATTACCTTTTCTTTGAAACTAATAAGATAACCTTTCGTTCCCATGTGATGCATGTGTTCCATAGAGAAGAAAAGGTGTCATGGGAGACCAGGACCCTAAACGGCCATCAATAAGGACACTGGAGGAAAGTAAATGGACTGAATACTTCATGCAGCTTAGCCCTTTACCTTGCTCTAGCCAGGTAGAAAAAACATAAATCCATATACACATACAATTTTCTTTATGTTAATCTTCTCACAAAATTGCATTGGCTGTTTCTTTTATTTTAATTGTTAATCATCACCTGTCAAAAGCCCGACCATAGGATTATGGATAGGCGGGATGAACTTGTGTGGAAGGTTCGATGCATGATCCAAGGGTTTATAAGGAACACAGAAGATTTGCTTCTAGGAATGAAGACTGTTGATGCCTTGCAACGCCTTGGCCTTGGCTACCATTTTGAGGAGGACATTTCCAAATTCATGCATATTCTTAGTAGAACTCCAGTGGGGGCAGATGACTTGTCTACACTCGCCCTCCAATTCCGTCTATTGAGACAGCATCACTACGACGTTGCTTCTGGTAGTTATGATATATATCATGAACATTATTACTTACATTAATTTCTGCAAATGGATAAGCAATGAGTTTACTTGTTCTAGGTATTAGAGATCTCTAATGAAGTACCTATATCAATTAAAATATTTACTTATCATGTAGATTCATGTACTAACATTTGGTAATAGATTTTATTGCATACATTAATTATTTTTGCCAATAGAACCGGAAGCAATAAAATCTATTACCAAATGTTAGTACATCAACTAGCCTATTGGCAAAAGTAATTAATGTATGCAATAAAATCTATTACCAAATGTTAGTACATCAACTATATGGACACCTACAAAATAGGTTTATACAAGCAAAACATTCCAAATACATTTAATTAATTTGTAATAATATTGTTGTATGTAGAAATTTTCAACAACTTCATGGATGAGAATGGCGACTTCAAAGACACTCTGCGATCTAATGTTGATGGTTTGCTCAGTCTGTACGAGGCAGCTCACCTTGGTAAAAGTGATGAGGATTTGCTCAGGAAGGCAACAATCTTTACCAAGGACTGCCTATCATCCCTAGTAAACGGTGGCCAACTGCCCAAGCCCGTCCTCCAGGAAGTGTTGCATGCACTAGATTTACCAACTCAGCGGAGAATAAAGAGGCTTGAGGCCAAGCTCTACATCTCCATCTACGAGGATGGTGATGAAAGTAATCAGGATATAGTTGAGCTTGCTAAGCTTAACTTTCACATCTTGCAGCAAATGCACCGTGATGAAGTCAGGACCATCTCACTGTGAGTAGAGAAAATCTTCTATCCGTCAATAACAATAATCTTACATAGGTAGCCAAGGGATCAATCAAAAAGCAAAAAATATGAAACTGCTTGCCCCTATTTGACACTTTGACGATGGAAGATGCATTTATGTTAGAGATTACATAGATTAATTAATTGCACAATATGGCGACTTTTAATTCAACTTCTTATTGAAGGTGGTGGTACAAGGACCTAAATCCTAGTAGCCTTGGTCCGTATATGCGAAAACGCCCAGTTGAGTGCTACTATTGGGCTTTGGGTATTTTCTATGAACCCCAGTATGCTAAGGCACGGATGGTGTTAGCAAAACTGTTGACATTATTGACGATGTTTGATGACATATTCGATTCATATGGAACCATGGAAGAGGTTCATCTGTTTAACCAAGCAGTCCAAAGGTGTGTTCTTGGAACTTCATCACCATATATTATGACCACTCAAATTGTTTATGCATCGTAGCAGAACTAAAAAAAGAAGGAAAGTCAAAAATGTTTTTTCATGCAAAGATGGTTTGATTGAAGCATCAATAGCAACTAAGCTTTCAAGCTTGGCATTTTTTATAATTCAACGATTCGATCCAAACAACATGTTTAGTCATATTTTTATTTGTCTTCTCTAACAATGTGCCAAGTTTAGGAATGCCGTTCAATAAATCAACAAAAGAGGTTTCTACCTCATTGTTATTCTTGCTTCCAAAATCAACATAGTTGATGGAAACCTTGCTACTTGCTATCAGATGCAACTTTTGGTGTCTGGTATGGACACCATTCTTAGATCACAAGCCCATGGTCACATTATAGATTTTCCACAAGAGTATTCCAGGTGTTTCTATGGTAACCATAAGGATCAACAACGAACTGATATGTGGTTTTCTAGTTAACCCAACAGATCTATCATAACCTGTAGTGCAGATTTTCTAGGGCATGACTTGTAGTGAGATTGTTGTTGTCTATGGAGGCATCGCTAAAGCTGGGCCAAGGAAAAAAATTGTCAAGTCCCTTCATCACATATATATAGCAAAGTCAATCCGAATATAGAAACTCATTAACTAAACTAAAAGGTTATATGTAAACAGGGATCCCCTTATGTCCAGAGCAAAGACCAGCACGTGTAAACTTCCTTGCAAAATGTGATACAATGCACCACCTTCAAAAAATTTAACTAAAGCTCAATCACTATTTAAATTAATGCTTGGTCACGTGGCATCGTTGGCATGGAAAACATTTCTACGTAGGTACGACACGAACACAAATTGCTAAGCCATGTGGAAACAGTAGATCTTGGCCATTGGGAAGCTCTAGTCTTTGTGAGGAGAGTGACTTGGAGAGATAATGATGGGGCTCCAAGCATTCTGGGATTTCTGCAGCAAAAAAAAAAAAAAAAAAGAAAAAAAGAAAAATTTAAGGTGTCTTCGATTCATTAGCAAGCAAGAGTAGCCTCTCTTTTAGCGAGCTAGAAGCCAAGCCAGCGGGGTTACTTACCATGGGGCTGCACATGTGACTAGACTGGGCTCATTTGAGCAGGATGGATGGCCTTGTTTGATCCATCCAACGTGCCTATTAGGTCCAGCTGCAGAATGAATTGTTTATTGGATGCCCAGCTACAGGTCAGTAGTGCTTTCTCTCTCTCTCTCTCTCTCTCTCTATATATATATATATATATATAGACACACAGTTATGCATGCTTAGATCGTCTTAGAGGGATAACGGAACCCCCGACCACTTTGGGCTTTTCTAATGTGACATTCCACATGGTTACAAGAACAACAGGTGGAAAATTCCTGGCTGACGGCAATAAATTTCAGTGTATAGTTGGAGAAACTCTGCCAACTGTTCTTCAAATCATAGTACCTTTTGTAGAGCAATTAGATCTAGAGAATTGACCGAGTCTGCACAAATGCCTCACTGTCAACTGGTACATTTTATACCACTGAAACATAGTAACATCATGGAATAAATCCAAGAAGATGTCACCTTTGGTGCTAAGTCGACGACTTGAACTTTTGGTGAATCTAACCATCTGAGCTACACTCAATTTGCCAGCCAACTATTTATTAAATAATGAAAATAGTGCTATATTTTGTTCAGATTTATTTTTTTAAGATAAGTTACCAAAAAGATTGTGCCATTTTTGCATGTAGTGCATAAAGTCACTGTCACTTATTACATCATCCAAGAGTTGGATTATCTGAAATATGTAGAACAGAGCAAGACATGGATTACAATATCAGCCACATTGAAACTAGTACCTATTCTGAGCCACGACCACCATAGCTATTACCTTCATGGCATGGAGTGTCGCCAATATCATGTCGCTTTAACTCTTTCCACAGAAATGTCAAAATTTTTTGCTCCTAGGGTGATTATCAGTTTATTATTAAATGCAATATCATTTTCACATAACCATATGGCCCAAAAGAGAGCAGTCACCCTCACTAAGGCTGCATTGAGCATGGTCTATGGCAATTTTAACTAGATGACAAATAGAATTACTAGCAAATAACATATAAGTAAGAAATATATGTTGAACGTTATGATTACAAAAGTAACAATGTGGACATCCATTCCAATTTCTTTTGAATAGTCTATCTTTAGCCAAGATGGTGCCTCTTCCCATATACAACAGAAGACCTTAATTTGAGTGAGTGTGAGTCTTAACTTCCTACCCATTTTGTTTTAATAAGAGCTGGATTGCATCGAATGGACTACAGTCTTTCAGATTTAATTGCGGCTATGTCACTTACTATTGTTGTGGTTTTCAACAAATAGTTGGAACGAAGAAGCTGCTAAACAGATTGGGGACTGCTACTGGTATTTAATTTTCCATATTTCCAAGACTCTCGAAGAATTTGTGTCAAACGATGGTGCTTCACCCGTGGCAATTGACTGTTTCAAGGAAACTGTAAGTACAAAGTTCATGACATATGCATACAAAACATCCGGTTTGTAGTTTATTCAGGGTAGGCACTCCAAATCAACAGTAACTGAGTAGCTAACCTATGTAATTTTCCTACTTTGATTTATTTGAAATGTATCTTAAGATGATATGCTCTTTCAGAAAATGTCTTAATCTTCACCTCATATACAGTATTAAAAATTTGAATATATATGTTAAATAACAAATTTTTAGTACACTTTGATTTCTCACATGCTACCTAGTCATGAATTTCATTTTGATTGAAGAAGTCTTCACTTATTCCAATTTGACTAAAAACATTGTTAAAACACACATGGTTTTGTGAAACCCGTTTGTGAAGAAGCATATTGTTTATAATTGTGGGGTTTTAGTTATGTATACAAATTTATGATTTATGCCCTTTTATTACAACCTATTTATGTTGTAATAACACATTGGTGTATAATTAAGATATTTTTGTCAAACAGTACTATATGAAACATTTTTGGAGACGAAAACTTTGTATTAACAGAGATGGGTAGCGAGGCGAGCCTAGTTTCCAGAAAACTCCAAAACAAAAAATTAGGGTGTTTGAGGAATCGAACCAACGTTAACGCCTCTCTACCACTACACCACACACTCATTTATTTTTATACATATATAGGATGGTATCTTTTTATATCAAGATTTTGTAATCTTATATTTTGGCTGCTCAATAAACTCAAATAAAAAAATTCAACTACAAAGTTTTAAATCTTGTCAAGCACTAAAGTTTATTATTATAGGATGTGTCTACATCGGAGATTGTTTGAGAAATTCAAAATTTTGAATCTCAAAACATGTGAATTTAACACAAATATTTGAGATACTAAAATTCTTCAAATCTAAAACTTATCAACAAGAAATGTAGATCAGGTGGGTCACTACAACTTTGGAATAAACTATGTGAACATTTAAGATCATTTATAAATTCTAATAGGGCTACCGAATTAGCAGTACTGTGCTTTCGAGATCTTTATTGTGGGGTCATAGTATACAAATTTCTTATGGGACTCTTCCCTTTGCAATTCCTATCATGAATGCGGCGCTTGTAGTTTCTTATTTGCTTGATTAACGTGTGATCAGTGACGCATGAATTTGTATGGAAATGAAAAGTTTATTACATTATTTCTTGTACCAAATTGTCATCTGATGTTAATGGGTAGAAAATACTTTACATCTAACAATGATTCACTCCTCTTAACTACAGTATCAATATCACCAGTTCTATGACACTATAATCATGCCAAATTTCATTACACATACATGAACACTAAGACCTTTATATTATGGGCATCAATCTGTCTGAGGTCTCATGCAAACCTAAATCTGATGGACTGAATAAGTAACAAATTGTGGCAACCGAAACTTTCCTCCATATGTATGCATATAGAATGACATAGATGCAATCATGATTGAAAATTATGGCACATACAAAATAAAATCCTAAAATACAATTAAGACACATATGCCACACAAATACATTCTATTTTTTTATGTGTAACTTGATGCACCATCAAACCACAAAATTATTGAGCCATAAGCCATACCTTAACTTAAGTCAGAATACACCTTTTACCTTTCTCTAACTAGGCCCTACCTGGATAGCTAATACTTAACACTATGTTGACTATATAAGTGCATCACCACTCTAGCATGCAGGGGCAACTTGTGCTGGTTAGAAAATCTTGTGCCCTAGCCATAATCTTGCTTGGAGTGTCTCACAAGGTAAAACACTACCAATGGTATCTAGCATTGTGCATTTACTTGATCCCAAATCTAGCCTAACACCAATCGATATGCACACAAGCAGGCATAAACTAACACTAGTGAAGTCTCCAATCTTGTGCAAATTCCTATGATCTTCTATATCTTATTTTTAGCCACATAGAAAATCAAATATGTGTACAAACCTTGCCTTGAGAGCTAGCACCTTCAAGGAAGGTTGAAGTGGTATCTATAGAGCCCACTCAAAAACTAGACGTGTCGGAGTGGAAAAAACTAATAGTTACACATGAACCGATTGTTTTAGTTGTTCCACCACTATTTTCCGGTGGAGATTGTCAGTTGCACCACTAGTACCCATGAGTTATGAGAACAAAAATAGCATGGCGAAATAGAAATGTGAGCTAGCTATTTCCATACAATATTTACATACTGCTCCTCTCATATCTTCATGAAATCTGATCTTGGCCCTTATTTTATTAATGGTATGGTGTTTCGGTACCTCCACTTGCCATGAGACAAATACCTTATATCCAAATTAATCAAATTAGTCCAATTGACTATGATGGCATTGGTCACTAAAATGATATGCATCAAATTAAAAAGGGCCATTGAGGTACAGTATATAAAATGTTTTCTGCAGAAACAAGATTCCAGGTTTATCAAATCAAAATACAATGCACTTAAGTCCTTACATTTGAATATCCGTATGCATATGTCAATTGTTTGAGGACAAATGTGCCTAGTCATGTTCACTGAAAGAAATGAGAATCACATTGTTTCTCTAGAGCTAAAAATAAAATCATCGAAACAAATTGGTAAAAATATTCAAATCCAGGAAGCATAAGGAAATCAACTAGCAATCTGTGAACTGTATGTCTGGACGTCCATAGTTACCACTACATCAAGCTACATGTATTGTTCACTTATTATGAGGACAGTTAAATTATGTGTAGACTGTTCAGCGTGTAGTGTTTTGAAAACTACTAGTTTCAGTAGATCATTAACTAGACCCAAAATTGAATTGGGTCATGCAAAGAATAGGTTTAGTCTACAATTTTTTTTAAGAAACACTTGATGCCAAGCCTTTTGTGTGTCCAACTGATGTGTTTATATTCATTTCATTTTACTCAAATTTAGTTGAAGGAGGGAAGCAAGGCTATGGTACAAGAGTTGGTATGGCGAGAAGAGGGACAAGTGCCAACAGTGCATGAATATCTGAAGCAGGCTGCTGCAGTGAGCATATTGTACTGGCCAATAGCCGTCATATCCTTCGCTGGAATGTTCCCAAGCGATGATGAAATTTTCACATGGGCTCGCTCGTATCCTAAAATTATAGAAAGTTCAACAACCTTGTGCCGCTTGATGGACGATGTTGCCGGACACGAGGTAACAACACACAACCAAGAACACGCTTATCCACACTGACACATACAATCCAGATGCTTATATTATATATACCTCCTCAAGGCTCAAGTGTGTATATAATTTGACAGAATGAGAAAGAAGAAAGAAGCAAGTGTGTTACTGCAGTCGAGTGCTATGTAAGGGAGCATGGTGTCACTGTTCAAGAAGCAAAACAAGCAATGATCTGCCTTGTAGAGGAGCACTGGAGGTGCATCAATCAGGAATTATTCAAAAGGGATCAAGCAGTACCAGTTGCACTGCTAGATCCGATGTTAGACCTTGTGCGTGTGATGGAGGAGGTGTACAAAGGAGTTGACATGTACACCAAGTGCTCTGGAGTGGCAGACCCAATACATAAGCTCCTCAACGAGTGTGTCGAACATTGAGGACAATTGCTGGTGACTGGAACAATGCATGTACAGGCATGCTTTCCGTATATTGCTGTGTGGTCTATCCTACATGTGTAATGCATATTGTGTATGTATGCAAGATCCGTCTATTCAGCGTATACATGACAAACCGTGGCATGCTATATACATAATGCTTTTGTGTGGAGTGCTATACAAGACTCGTATGTTTGTAGTTACAAACCTTTGTGTATGCCATGTTTTCTTCATGCTAGTGTTTGATAATAAATGATTTGGCTTGGGTACACGGAGATGTGTGTAGATATGATTTAAAAGTGTACCCCCCCCCCCCCCACCATATTCCCCTCGTGTGATCCTTCTCCTTAGCATCCGAATCCGATATGTGAAAGGGTTTTCATAGGTGCTTAACCGCGACTACATAGTGGTTGCTGATGACAACTAGAAACCTTTCCATTAGAACCACATGTTAAAGGGTTTTCATAGGCGCTTAACCGCTTGCATGGACATGGCATTTTCAAAGGTCATTCCCTTTATGTCTCTAAAAGCTATTTAATTTTTTATTTTTATTAAGTTGAGTTTGTCAATGAAATTTATGGAGGGGTATATATATAGTGTCTATATCCATTTGTAGTAACATTTTGTAAAATGTTAGCAAACTTTTTTGGTATACACATTTAGATATAAACCATTATAATTTTTCTTGTGGAGTATAAGTGAAAAAGATGTCCCATGATTTATTACAGACCTGATTGTTCGTTCTTATAGAAGTTTTGGAGGAAGAACATGATGCATTTATATATTAACTTGGGTGAACTCCTCTGCCTATCATGATGTGGCTTGGGTGCACATCGGATATATATTTTGTTCAGAGGGTCAAGCAGATAAGTGGATCGTTTGGTTTGGGGTATTGCAACAAATCTTTTCTGTTGTATTATTAGGTTTCGCATAGTTGAAAAATATTTCATACTAAGCATAATTATTAGCATTAAAAATGTTTTGAAATCCTAATGCATTCTACAAAAATGGAGGTAGTACAACATATACTAGCCTCGCCATAACTGAAATTATTGGTCCAAATTTTTGCAGGGATGTTAAATGTTACCTCTTTTTTTTGCGAGACCCAGTCACACAGGCAGACGTTCACATACACGAGTGCACACTTACCCCTATGAATGCACGGACCACACCCTACCCCCATGATAACCTCCGAAGAACTGAGTTGGACTGGCAAATCTCGAAATTGACGAAGTCACCACAGGCGCGTCGCTATCGATGGGTACGTCGCCTACCACTGAAAGAATAGCGTCGTTAATCCTGGAATAAATCCAAAAAAATGCGAGTACCCATGTATGTCGAGGACTTGAACCCGGGTAGGCAGGTTCCACCACAAGAAACCCAACCAGCTGAACTACGCTCAGTTCGTTGTTAAATGTTACCTCAGCTATAGCTAACATTCCTTTTTTTTACCATTTTCATACAAGTCTGCATATTTGAATCATAACAATTTGCTCTACTTTTAATATTCAGTTCATGTAGTCGTTTACTTTGCATTGAGTGCAACCAGAATAATCTTTCTGGAGTGAAATGCACTTGTTGATGGCTAGTGTTCCGATCCCTTTCTTTTTATTTTGAGATAAATCTCGCACTAGCAAGCATGATGACTGAACATGAACAATGCATGGAAGTAACTCAATGAAAATCCTATGTGGAAGCCAGCTAATTAATAAGAAGGCTTCCATTGGTGCCCTAAGATGGTGAAGAACAACACTCCCTTAGTTTTTCTTTTCCTATGCTGGGTTTTGCTAACATGCATATGACTAGGATTGTTGCTGCTTTGATGGCGTTGCTGTGCTCTAACATAACTTTAAAAAAAGTCTACTAAAACACATAATAAGGACAGTATATATAGGTACTATATTGTATGGATGGTTGACAACCGTTCATTCAGTGAAGGCATGTGAAGTCCAACTTGTGACATTGCTGATACACTTCAACTCTGTGGCTAATATATAAGACTATTCCACAATTTTCTCCTTCTTGAAGCAACAGGAGATACCACATCTCTTTTTGAGGATTTGGTTGGTTACCCTTGTTGTACAGAAGAAGGCTTGGCAAGGGATTCATCAGTGAGGCCATCTGACGATCAAGTGCAATGCAATGCAACAGGGCTGCAACAAAACCAATGTAAATGGAATTCAAACAACTAAAACCTTGGCATATATCCCTCTATGGAAACACCATCACATATTGATTTCAAGAGGAATAAGACCCATATGGGTTACATTATAGCAGTACTCACTACTGTCATAAGCCCATACAATCAAATACTTAATCTGTGTTTGCTGGACCCTAACAATTTTTTCCTATTTTAGGATCACCTCCCTACGGATCGGATGATGGAATCGGGACTAAACGTGTAAGATTCATGTTCGCACCCATGCATGTAACAAGAACATCACACGTCATTTTGGGTGCTAGTGCGCAGGTGGTAACAATAACATCACTGCTAGTGCGCAGTTGCCATTCAATATACTCCCTTTGCTCTGTGGAATGAAGACAGCACACATTCATGTAAAGAAATAGAAACATATTCAAGGTCTGACTTGAATTCGAACCAGATTGATCAAGTTATGAGGTTAGATTATGCGAGATTGAGCTCCGATAATATACGTTTCTTTTGAATGCTGAGTAAATAAAAAAAATGTGCACTAGAAGTAAAATGACATCATGAAGGCTCAGCAAGAACAACGCAAGTTATAGAACAAATATTGTCATGTCTAGGCAATCCAATGACTGGAATCAGCAGTAGATACCAACAGACTACAGCAGCTGCAACCTAGTGAAGCTTTATCTGCCTTAATCTTCTGAATTATAGGAACCCTACATCCACCGCAGCCCATTTTTTGCATGTCTACTTGAAAATGAAACCTGTACAAGGTACAGTAAGTTCAGATAGAGATGTTATATGCAGAGTAAAAACACTTAGCTACTTGACAAAGAATAACCAACTGGTGGGCAAAGGGAACAAAAATAAAAAAGGGCAAGCAGACAACAGCATTTGTGGGCAATGGATTGCTAAAGAACATGGCATTGTCATAAAAGAGATCTGGGTTCTCAAGGAGAGGTTCGTGCTGGAAGTAGAATCAGAGAACTTTGGATGGGACACACTAAGATTTTCTTTCTAGCTTGCTTTAGTCAGTACAATCTGGAACCTGAAGAGTTCAAAGGGTGGTAACCACATTTTTCTTTCCGAAATATGCAAATGATATACAGAAGGAAAATCAAACAAAATAACTGGGAATAGAGTACAACTTTCTGTCGGATTGTTTTGCTCCGGCAATATCCAGCAACATGATAGCGTAGACGGAATCAGATGGTAACACACGAGACATAGAGATTTATACTGGTTCGGGGTGCGGTGGCGCGCTAAACCCTACTCCAGTGGTGCGGCTGCTCTTGTATTCGTATGCTCAATTACAGGGGCTGTTGCTCCTAGCTACGTAGTAGATTGGAATGGTGGAAGATGGATCCCGAGCCCGAGGTACATACCCTCTTTTATATAGGCAGGAGATGTAGGGTTACAGAGAGGGCGATCGGGCTAAGAGATTGAGTTCCTAGTTTGTTACACGATATGCGCAACAGATTGAACCTAGCTATCGTCCAAATACACCCGCCTTGGTTTGCCTTGACCTCCACGTTGGTTGATCGCGTCAGCCCTTGCAGGCCTCCTCCTTGATGGTTGCTGGGCCAATAGCCTGGTGATGTCACATATACGGGCGGTGCAGGTACCCCTGTCCCATATATCTGAAAGTAGCCCATAGGACTTAATGATAAGCTAGCATGTAGCTTTAGCCCTTGGGACGTCGCAATTCTCATTGCAAGTTCTGCATACTATAAGTACCAGTGAGCACCTTCGGGTGCCGAAGTTTTGAGTAGTGCAACTAGATATACCCAAGCATTTGGGGAGCCAGCATGTTGTCGTTCGAGTATCAAGAGCATTTCTCGGGTAGCGAAAATCTTCTTCAAGCATCAAGTGGGGCGGTGGTACACTATACATCAAGGAACGTAGTTCCCTGGCAGTTGTAAGCGCCTGGCTCGGGTGGTATACCCTATATCGAGAAACATAGTTTCCTAGGCATAGCCCTTCGGGACGTTGTCAACATCACGTTCGGGTGGTAGCCCACGATAACAGGAAGCGTAGCTTCCAGGACGTCCGTAGGCGCCAAGTTAGGGTAAAAACATCGTTGTACTCAGGAAGTTGGTTCCCGACGTATTCCGGCATATAATTAGTGATTGCACATGATTAAGTCCTAGCCATAGAACAATAATGAGGATGGGGTAGATGCACCTCCATCACTCGCGCGTCACTATGCCAGTTGATTTTTAGGGTGACCTAACATAGGTCATTTGTTAATAGACACTAAGGGCGTCATGTTTTTCTTCGAGACCTATTAAGTAACGTGATCTAAATTTTCATGAGCCTCATTAGTGGGAAGAGCGAGGACATTGTCTCGGAGCCCTGAGGCCAATATATCTGTCTCCCGGGTCGAGAACCACTGTGGGCGAATAACGAATGCGTGACTAGCTATGGGTAGTTGCGCATGTTACTCTTTGAGCTGGTAACGGGTGGAACGAGTGAACGTCCACTATCACTGAAAGGAAGTGGCAGGACAAAGCCTGACTAGGGGGGCATGTCATAAAACTGTTTTTCTAGATTCTAGGAGCTCGCACTTTGGTTACAGGCATGAGCCAACCAGTTTTTCGGTTTTCCACAGAGGGGCACACATCTGTTGAAATAAGGTACTTCGAGCTCGTCTGGGTATTGGGAGATTTACGTGACACTGAGTGTTAGAGGTTCTAGGGTCATGCTGGTGACCCTCCTGAATACCCTCGTGACTCTAGAAGGGGTAGGGTTGATAGTGAACGAATCACTACTGCTTACACCTGCTGAGGGGGTGAGCTGGGCCAAGTACTCGATCTGTGTGTCAGTTCACTCGCCTGCACCACCTTAGGTGATGGTGCATTGGGGTTCGAACCATTGGGCCCCATGGCCTCTGTGGTAACGTAGATGGTTTCCTTCTCGACGAAGTTGTGGCATCAGTTTTGGTGGCTCATCTCCCCACACGTTGTGGGGGTATGGCCCCCAAGACATGGGCCGCACCATCGGAGGTGGCCCGGCCCACAAGATCAAGGCGTGCACGGCGCTGCTCGGCGTGCACCACAAGACATTGTATAGTACCAAATAGGATACTTACCTTGTAACCCTACCTCCTCCAGAGTATATAAGGAGAGGTAGGGGTCCCCTAGCGGATAGGCTACATCAAGCTACTTGGTCGTCCAGATCAATACAATACACCAAAGACACAGGACGTAGGGTATTACGTCGATCAGACGGCCCGAACCTGTCTAAATCGTTGTCTCTGCGCCTTGTGTCACCATCTGGTTCCTGATTACGCGCATCCCCACCGACAAATCTACCATCGTGGGATACCCCTCAGTGGACTGCCGATGATATTCTGTCGATAGTTGGCGCGCTAGGTAGGGGTTGTGCGTCCTGTTTCCTTGTCAAACAAGATGGGTTTTTCCGCAGGCTCTTCGTCCCTTCCACAGCCCGGCCAGATCTTCACGGTCGGATCCATCTCATGGGTCATCAACGCTGACGGAGTCAGAGAGCTCCTCGAGCCAGAGCAGATCGGTTCTGCCCCAGCCACCCCTGCACCCACGACTGCAGATCTGATCTCGGAACCACCTCCGAGGTCGTCTTCACCAACAATTCACCGCCCGCCAGGTGTTCGCCGTCAACACCGACCAGACAACACCATACGCCGTCGACCAGACGCTCCGTCCAAAGCTAAGTCACACTTTAATATTTTCCTAAATATTCTCCAATCTCCGTATATCGCCATGATGTTTCTCTGAACTGTTTTCTCCATATTTGCTCTCGAAACGATTTTTCGAACCCTCGAACAGTCCTATTGATGCTCGGACGCCTCCAGAGATGGCCCTGTCTTCGGCTCCTCCCTACACGTGCTATGGGCTCCGCGCTCTGTGTTATGGGTGGTCGGCAGCGGCTCCTTGGTCATGCCTGTTCCTCCTACACGTGCACGGGCTCCATGCTCGACGTTATGGACTATGGGCTAGCTAGGGCTGGAGACTCAGCTACATACTAATTGTTCAGGCGGTTTATATTAAACATAAATATATTTTCACGCCAACTGATCGCCGAACTATTTACGCCGTTTCATCACCATTGCTGATTTTTCTACGGAGTTCATTTATTTGTACATCATGTACTACCCGTTCTACATATTTGTATTGCAGGATCGTCGTCCAGGTGATCGGACCACCTGGTGCTCGGGCTTCTCCACCGATCAACTGGTCGGACCGCTTGGTTCATGGACTCTGTCGCCAACCAGTTGATCGGACTATTTGCCGGTCGCTTCTACTCAATGTTCACTTCGTCGCTGACCAGTCGACCAGGCTGTTCGTCGCTCGTGCTTCATCGCCAGCTACGTCGGTTACTCCTCGGCCCTCAGATTCTTCGTGCTCGAGGACTAAGTGGGCACACTTCACCGTACGGACGTCGTCAGCTACGTTGGTGCTCGGACCTCCTCGGTGCTCGGACATCGCCATCGATGCTGGGTACTCCTCGCTCCTCGGTGCTCGGTCATCGCCAGCGACACCGGGGACTCCTCACTCCTTGGTGCTCGGACGTCGCCGCATACGCCAGGGACTCCTTGCTCCTCGGTGCTTGGACATCGCCAGCGACGCTAGGGACTCGTCGCTCCTCGGTGCTCGGACATCGCCAGTGATGCTGGGGACTCCCTTGCTGCTCGGATCTTGCTACGTCTGGGGTCTTGATACGCACGTGTCAGACGACGTCGGCAAGCTTTCAGACTTCTTTGACCCTGCTACAAGATTCATTCTTCATCTTCCAGTAGGCTCGGGGACTAAGTGGGCACACTTCACCTTGCGGTGAATGTGCTTGTTCTCATCTCGAGGCTATGCCCGAAGACTGGCTGCCTACTCGGCTGGTCTTCTACTTTATGACCCTGGCACCACGTGACTGCGTCACCTACTGTCAGGCTCAGGGACTAGCTATGGGGGTATGGCCCCAAGACATGGGCCGCACCATCGGAGGTGGCCCGGCCCACAAGATCAAGGCGTGCACGGCACTGCTCGGCGTGCACCGCAAGACATTGTATAGTACCAAATAGGATACTTACCTTGTAACCCTACCTCCTCCAGAGTATATAAGGAGAGGTAGGGGTCCCCTAGCGGATAGGCTACATCAAGCTACTTGGTCGTCCAGATCAATACAATACACCAAAGACACAGGACGTAGGGTATTACGTCGATCAGACGGCCCGAACCTGTCTAAATCGTTGTCTCTGCGCCTTATGTCACCATCTGGTTCCTGATTACGCGTATCCCCACCGACAAATCTACCATCGCGGGATACCCCTCGGTGGACTGCCGACGATATTCTGTCGACACACGTTTATCTCGGAAACTGTGCCTCTCGGAGATCATGGGGGCGTAGCCAGGCCTTAACTCCAGCTTTCACTCATGAAGACTGCTAGGATTTCCATCGACCATGTGCATCCCCTGCCTATAAAATAGAGGAAGAGGGAAGGGAAGTTAGTACATCTACATAGTAGCCTTTGCACGCTCACCTTTCTTTGTACAACGCATCTCCTACCATCATCAAATCTTTTCTTCCATCCATGGCTGGAGAGAAGCGTTTGCGAGAGAAACTAGAAGAGGGACCTGCCAAGAGGGGCATGCCCCCCCTCCGCCTGGGCTTGATGGGGTTTTGGTGAGGATAGATCTGTTGTTGACTTCGTAAGGAGGAGTCTGACGCATCTCTTGGTGCAGCGGTTTCTCATTGGCACGCTCGATGCCGTGGCCGAACACCGTCTAGGATGCCCTATTGCTGTCACATCCCTTCGTGACGCAAGCCACGTCACCACTAGGCTCGCCTTCTTCTTCCAACAATGAAGTGCCTAGAGAATGTGAGCACGACATCCACACCGTGAGGGGGGAACTGGCCATGATAGGACAGGTGAAACGATCCATGATTTCCTTGAAGGGAAATCCACAGATTACATCATAATGTGATAGTTCAGGATGACCAAGCTATCACATTATCATTATTCAGTTGATACCACTGTTCATACATCGTAGAATTAGAAGTTTACAAGGTATTATAACGCTTGATAACACACCTAAGTACAACATATACTAGTGGAGACGCACATAGAACGGTGTCAGAGTAGACGTAGCGCATCAGCGGGTGAAGGCTCCTCCTTCATGGGCAATCATCAGAGTCGGCGTAGAATGTCAGCGGGCGTAGATTTTATCTTCTCAATCAAACTTGAGCATAGGAACGAGACCACCTAATCCTTCTAATCTCCATTGTTGTCATCGTAGATGGCATCCGATCCTGCTAAACAATTATCAGTATGATTTGTACTAGCCACTGGCTCCCACCCTATGCTTTGCGTTTGCTTTATGGTAAGTGGAATGCAAGGGTAGAGCAAAAGGCTTATTTGTGGCTGTAGTTTTCCTATGCAAGTTCATTAATATTTTGTAATAGTTCATCAAGTTTTAACCCATCTCATCCACTCATTTACCCATCCCATCACACACATCTCACCACACTCTCACTCTCTAGGCGGCAAGGACGACTCCCTCTCGTGCCTTGCCTCATTGGCTCATGCTGGAATCCAACACCAAAACCCAGGGGGAGAAGAAGAAAGAGCTCCTCTCACTAATCAAGGGAAGCATAGGTCTTAGGAATGTCCATATCTAGGGACACGGCTATACATATAGAGCGATCAACTCTATAGAGCGTGTACACCTAGAACCATAAGATCACCATCATCGATGGTGGCCACCGTCTAGGCTGATACCGGGCTGCCTCCCAACTGGTATGATGCCACCCTGCCACTCAGCCCTATGTCATCCCAAAGTCCACCAGCACGCTGAGACTGTGAGACGTAGTACCAGGCCCTCAAGGTCACTATGTTGTCTTAGGAGGGTGTGAGCCATAAGCATGTACCTCCCTACACTATCACCTATATCTTAGGTAGTAGTGGCACCACCCTAGCTAGTCAACATCTGTCCCCTACCCATTCAAGAACAAGTGGTGTGTATGTAGGGTCCTATGATCCGGTTCTCTCGACATACTAGTCCTTAGGGGGACCAGATAGTATGTCTTCTCAAGTGGGGTTAACCGACACCCCGTGCCTTGACGACACCTCCTCCCCGGGGGCTCACCCCTGTGAGGCATCCTA
Source organism: Miscanthus floridulus (assembly GCF_019320115.1). Classification (NCBI taxonomy): domain Eukaryota; kingdom Viridiplantae; phylum Streptophyta; class Magnoliopsida; order Poales; family Poaceae; genus Miscanthus; species Miscanthus floridulus. The sequence goes on from NC_089589.1 coordinate 40,376,047, forward strand.
GGGTCTACTCCACTCACATGTACCCACCACAGGTACCTCTCATAGAGGACCCTTCCGGTAAGATTTGTCCCAAGTACTCATCGTAAAGTCCTGTCCAATCAACTCAACCCTCACCATACACCTAAGACACATGCCAAGATTTCCCCAAGTTATCACTAGTTTTAGCAGCACCATGTGCCTTAGCCACTCACAAACAATCCTCCACCAAGCATCACATCACATATATAATGCGTAGTAGAAGTAAGCAGTAAGTAGTAAGCGAGCATCTAGCCTATCAGCGGGTGTGAAGGGGTAAAGGTTGCGTCAAGGTAGTGGCTTTCAAGCAATTCTACCATGCAACCTATCATAGTTCAATTGCATAAAATAAAGCACTAGCAGCTACATTATTGCATGCCTAAATAGGATTCCACGAGGTTGGGTGGGACGTGGCACCTATCGATTGGTCATCTCTGAGATTCTCAGTGTACTCGTAGCCATTCTCCTAAAAGTCCTGTTGTCATCCGTGTTTCCTTGCCTCCATCGGATTCTGGTTCGACAACGTGATCCTTGATGCTACTACCTCGATAGAGCGACAAACAAGGCAAAAAGCAATCAATGCTCCAAAAAGGCAACAAGACATAGAAGATTGAACAACCTGAAAGAACACCAAGGGAAAAGACTTAGCCCTTGAGGACTATCTGATTCTTGGGCCAAAATAAGGCAGAAGTGGTTGTTTGCTAAGCACAAGCACCAGTCACAACCTAGCCAATACTTCCTAGGTCAATCATGTTGACCTATATGGCTTCAAGAATAATGGCCTAGACTCTAGCTCATCCTAAGCAAACACCACAGAAAACAAGACTATCCCTCACAAAGTGAGTTCGTATCCTTAGGCTTAAAAAGGAGAAAGTCGGCTACGCATGTCCATGTCACATCCTTGATAGAGACGACACTCTAATTGTCGATCGGGTTGACTCGCATGGTTTCGAGAACACAACATAGGCCCTGTTTGGATACTCTAGCACAGCTAGAGGTTAGAGTTAGTTTCTAGCTCAGGACTAGCCCTGAACTAACTCTAGCCTAAGAGATGTTTGGATACAAGGGTTAAAATGATAATAAATGTGCTTTCTAAATCATTGGTGCGGGTGAAAGTAGAGAGAAAACAGTGGACCCCACCTCAAATAGCCTCAACTAGCCCAAATAATCACCTCTTTGGGGGGATAGTTTTTTAGGGTGGGCTAGTTGCAAATAACCCACTCTAGCCCTCCTGTTTGGCTACTTTAGGGCTAGTTGAGCTCCAACTAGCCCAAACTAGCTCTAACCCATGGATCCAAACAGGGCCATAGACCTTTGCTTCGCTAACTAGAAGTGATAGTCTAGCCTTTGATCCGATCGTCATGGCTAAGGATGGGATTGAATAGAGCAAGCTAAAGAGGAAGGGAAGTAGTTCCGTTCTCCCTCAATCCGTACGCCATTGTGTTTGACGAGAACTGAAGAGAGGAGGAAACAAAAAGAGAAAAGAGAGGAGTAGTGTTCTACTTCTTCCAATCCACGTGCCATGGTAAAGGGCGAGGCATCAGAAAGGAGCGACACACAAAAGAACACGAACACCCGAGTCCACTCATAGGGTACCTCAACCCACGTGCACTAAATGGCACTAAGACACCCCTAGGGTCTTAGCAGTGCGGTTGTCACCGTTAGAACCTAGAGAGCGCTAAGGTCTAAAATAGGTACAAGCATACAAGGGGGCTTGAGCACGAAAGAACCAAAAGAAGGGAAAAAGGATTCACCTTGCTTTGATCCACTCGCCATAGGTGTCAATGCGAATCGAAGGAATGGAATCAAGAGAGCAACAAAGAACACCAAATGGGCACAAACAGGCGAAAAGGGACTTTGGTTCCACAGCGCTTCGATCCACATGTCATGGCAAAAGACAGAACCAAAGAAATAGGAACATGAAGATCAATCCACATCTTACTAGATCGACGGGGATCGATAGAGGGGAGAAGAGAGGATAGAAGAACGGTCTCCGCATTCTCTTGACCAACACGCCATGGGAAAGGGCGAGGGTTGAAAGAAAAGAGACACAAATCCCGCGGTAGAGCCTGGTGGTCTTGGTGAGGCAACTCGCGGCCATGAGCTCTACCTACATGAGTTGGCTTCCGTAACTTCCATGATGGTCATTCCCTAGTTTGTCTTCTATAGACTAGGTCATGATGGGCTCATCATGTGTGGGTAGGAAGCACACCGATATTGAGCCCATGGTGGTCACGTCCTAGAGCCGTAGGAGGGGGCAACGAGCATGGCACTATGAAGTCAACTAAAAATGAGAGGTTGAGTTACTCTCGGCATCACGGCCATGGTGGGACAAACCCCATGACCGGAATGTTTGAACAAAGTATGATCCCTTGACTGGCTCGAAGGCTCGGTCCACAGACAGATAACACAAGCACACAAAGAACCAACAACTCAACAACATGACATGGAGTAGCACATAACCATAGCACAAGAGATAGACCAGCACGAAGGCATGGCATAGGCATAGATATAGGTAGATCATGTATATGAGCAAGTATGGATGACAAGTATGAAATGAAAGGTAAAGCGAGAGTTGTGTCGACGCCAAGGATGGCATCGATGGAGTTCAAAAGGTCGACCTTGACGATGGTGGGGGAGGCGAGGCTTGCCGTGGAGCATCTAGTGAGCTGCGACCAGCTACAGCAAGCGTTGGTCGGCTATGGCTTGCTGCAGCCAACTGTGGCTGGCTGTGGCCAGCTGCTGGCCAACTGCGGCTAGGTGCAACTTGCTTAAGGCTAGCTATGGCTGGCCGAACATGGCTGCATGTGGTCGGGGGCGCGGCTACTGCTGGTTGGACACGGCAGCAGGTGACCGGGAGGCAATGGAGCTCCGGTGGCATGGTGCGGGGCAGCTATGCTGAAGGAAAAGCAAGGCATAGCCTTCCTGCAAGGTGTAGAACATCGCACGAAGGCCGGTTTTAGACAAGGACACCGGCGAGATCATCGACAAGAAGGAAAAGGCAGAGCTTTTGGGTGTTGGTGGCTCACCGACGGGTTGGAGGTGCTCAGGGTCGACGTGACAGTGAGCAGGGAATGGCGCCGGTGAAGAAGTCTGGCAGCACGGTGGAAGCTTGGCTGCTGCTTGGCTTGGTTTGGTGTGGCGAGGAGGGCGACGCGGTGTATACGGCTCGTGGTGGAGGTAGGGACGACATTGAGGTGCTGCTGCCGTCCTCGGACACGAGTGACATGATGTAGGCATCCCAAGACGGCAGCTTTGGCTGTGAAAGGTACGATGAAGGCTTGAGGAGACAACATAGGTGAGCTGTGGCGGCGTATTCAGGGCCGACCAGCGGTGTTCCCGATGTGGCAGTGGCTGGCCGCGATGTCCACGTCTGCGGCTTGGACGAGGAGGAAGAGCACGGTGAGGATTGACTTGAGGAGAAGGCAGTGCTGCTGCTACTCGTGGTCGGAGACAGCGCTGGAGGTGGTGCGACTCAATGTGGTCATGGAGATGAGGCTGAGGGTGTTGGAGTGGTTGTAGGTGGTGGCTTGACATGGGATCGATGAGGAGGAGCTCGACGATGTTAGAAGTGCTTTGTTTTACTTCATGTAATCCTGTTTTTAGAACGTTTGCTATTTTAGTTCAGTTAGACACGTAGAATCCTGGGTGGTTCAGAGATGTGCGTGAACCACGCTGAGACCATGTACTAGTGTGTGGCCCCATCGTGGCGTCGTCCGTGCATGTCCCTCTGGCGTTCCGAAAATAACGGGCAATCAGAGGAGGCGTCGTAGCGACGGGGGGCAAGGCCTTGGGCCTATATAAACTGAACGAAAACATAAGGCATGGTTACACCATGTTTGGGCAAATTGATCTCGTTGTCATTATTTCCATCTTCTCGGTTCACGCTCTAGGGTTTTAGTCGCCACGAACGCCACCTGCCGGTGTCGCGCCGTCGCCGAGCTCGATCCTGGGAGCTCGGTTCCAACATCTGGTATCGGAGCCGTATAGGTTTCAGCGGATCACATCACGAATGTGCAAGGAGAAGACGAGAAGGAGGAGATGACGAAAGGCGAGAGTTCGAAGTCAAGCGGCGGCGTCAAGGAAAGCTCGCTGGTTTGGCCGATGCTAACTCGAACAAATTATGTCGAGTGGGCTATGTTGATGCAAATCAACTATGAGGCGTTGGAGATCTGGGAGACAATTGATCCTGGAACCAATGTCAAGAGGTCAGAGGATCGGCAAGCCATGAGCGGGTTGATGAGATCCGTTCCCGAAGAGATGCGGCCGACGCTCGGCGCGAAGCAGACGGTACATGAGGCTTGGAATCTGGTGAAGACGTTGAGGGTTGGAGCAGATCGTGTGAAGGAGATCAGTGTCCAGAAACTCCTAAAAGAATTCGAGAACGTCGAGTTCAAAGAAGGAGAAAGCGTGGAGGACTTCGGCATACGAATCATGAACCTCGTCGTCACGTTGAAAACTCTCGGTGAGACCATCGACGATCCTCGTGTTGTCAAGAAAATATTGCGTGTGTTGCCACCCAGATTCAATCAAGTTGCAGTATCCATTGAGATGTTCTGTGACATGAAAACACTGACAGTGGAGGAATTGGTGGGGAGACTGCGCGTTGCTGAAGATCGATTCGAGGAGAAAGTCGAGCAGATCACTGATAAGGCGGGCCGTTTATTGCTTGCCGAGGATGAGTGGTTTGAGAAACACAAGCACCGTTTCCAACCCACTCAAGGTCGTACTGGAGGAAGTAGCAGTGCTGGTGGAGGCAAAGGCAAACAGCCACATCGACACGATAGTGGTGGGTCGAAGGCAGCCGGCAATGTCAAGCTCACCTCAGAAGGCACACCTTGTCGGAAGGGAAGGTGTAGAAATTGTGGCATCTTAATTTCAGATCCCTCCGGGAGTTAGGAAGGAGAAATATGGTATCTGGCATGCCCACTGTTGACAGGGTCGAGCAGGTGTGTGATGGCTGTACATTAGGAAAACAGCATAGAACTCCCTTCCCAAGTGTCAGTAAGTATCGTGCTATGAGTGGACTTGAGTTGTTTCACACATATCTCTGTGGAAAAATCACACCACCAACACCAGGTGGTAAGCATTATTTTTTGCTAGTTGTGGATGATCACAGTAGATATATGTGGATTGAGTTGTTGAAGTCCAAAGATGAGGCACTGTCTTATTTCAAGAAGGTGAAGACAAGGGCAGAGACTGAACTTAACAGTAAGCTCAAAGCAATTAGAACTGACAGAGGTGGTGAGTTCAACTCAATTCAGTTCAGTGTATTTTGCATTGAGTATGGCATCAGGCACTTTACCACTACACCTTATACCCCTCAACAAAATGGGGTGGTAGAAAGAAGAAATCAGACTGTAGTGGAGATGGCAAGATGCATGATGAAAAGCAAGCAGATCCCAGCATGCTATTGGGGAGAGGCTGTGGTGACAGCTGTCTATGTTTTGAATAGATCTCCAACAAAAAGTCTAAATGGTGTAACACCATATAAGGCTTGGTATGGCAAGAAGCCTAGAGTTGATCACATGAGAATTTTTGGCTGTGTGGGTCATGTCAAGAAGGTTGGGCCAGGGATTAGTAAACTATCAGATAGATCCCAGAAAATGATTTTCATTGGCTATGAGGAGGGCACAAAGGGGTACAGGATGCTTGATCCTCTGTCTAGGACATTACACATCAGTAGGGATATTATTTTTGAAGAAAGTCAGTCATGGGATTGGAACATTCAAGGGATGGATCAATTCCAGTCTGAACATTTTGTTGTGGAGTATCCGGTTACTGTTGGTGGTCCGACAACAGAGCAAGCACCCACAGTTTCAGTACCAGACAGTTCGGCTGTCAGTTCCTCTAGGCAAGGTCAGTCCCAATCTTCATCAGATGAGTCTCAAGGACTCTCAAGCCCACATACACCATCATACACTGGGTCTGTTGGGCATGGTGACCAAAATCAGTGGGTAACACCACCTAACGGTCAGTCGGCAGATTCAGAAGGCAATCCACTAAGGTACAGATCATTATCAGAGTTATATGATGACACTGAAGAAATTGAAAATGTTGAGTATAGTGGAGTGTGTCTTCTAGGAGCAGACGAGCCTGCCAGTGTAGAAGAAGCTCTAGAAGAAACTTGCTGGAAAAATGCAATGGAATCAGAACTTCAGTCAATAAGAGACAATAATACTTGGTCTCTGTCAGACTTGCCCAAGGGGCACAGGGCTATTGGACTGAAGTGGGTATTTAAAGTAAAGAAAGATGCTGCTGGGAATGTTGTCAAGCACAAAGCTAGGCTTGTCGCCAAAGGGTATGCACAGAAGCAAGGGGTGGATTATGATGAGGTGTTTGCACCAGTTGCAAGATTAGAAACAGTGAGAATTCTATTAGCACTTGCAGCACATGGAGACTGGGAGTTACATCATATGGATGTGAAGTCTGCTTTTCTCAATGGAGATCTCCAAGAACAAGTGTATGTACACCAACCACCAGGTTTTGCTGATGCAGCTCATGCTGGTAAAGTGCTGAAACTGAACAAAGCTCTTTATGGGCTCAAGCAAGCTCCCAGGGCATGGAATGCTAGACTGGACCAAGAGCTGAAAGCAGTGGGGTTTCAGAAAAGCATAGTTGAACATGTTGTTTATAAAAGAGGAACTGGAGATGATTTATTACTCATTGGTGTTTATGTTGATGATCTCATAATTTGTGGACCAAATTATCAGAAGATCAAGCAATTCAAGGATCAGATGAAGAAAATCTTCAACATGAGTGATCTTGGGTTACTTAGCTACTATCTGGGCATGGAGGTCAGACAGGAGAAGCATCATATCACTATTTGCCAGAAAGCCTATGCTGCCAAAATTGTGGAGATATGTAATCTGACAAGATGCAATCCAGTGGATACACCAATGGAGCAGAGAATCAAACTCACTACAGCTAAACCAGGTACTGAGTTAGATGTTACCAGATACAGGAGTGTGATTGGGAGTCTCAGGTACCTAGTCAATACTCGACCTGATCTGGCATATGCAGTGGGTATTGCTAGTAGATTCATGGAAGCACCAGGAAAAGAACATTGGTCTGTGGTCAAGAGAATTGTCAGGTATATAGCTGGGACACTTGACTATGGCTGCAAGTTCATGAAGGGAGGAAAGATGGGTCTCAGTTTGTTGGGTTTCACTGATAGTGACTGTTCAGGTGATCTAGTGCACAGGAAAAGTACTTCTGGGATCATTTTCTATCTTGGCTCCAACCTGGTGACTTGGGCATCTCAAAAGCAGAAGGTGGTAGCTTTATCATCATGTGAAGCAGAATATATAGCTGCAGCTTTGGGAGCCTGTCAGGGTGTTTGGCTAAGTCGTCTGATAGCAGACCTGATTGGTGGTGAAGCGCAGAAGTTCAGACTTCTGATCGATAATCAGTCAGCAATCGAGCTAGCAAGAAATCCTGTTTTCCATGAAAGAAGCAAGCACATAGATACTCGGTATCACTACATCAGAGACTGCATTGAGAAGAATCTGGTTGATGTTGAACATGTGGGTACAGATGAGCAGGTTGCTGATATTCTGACGAAGCCTCTCGGAAGGGTCAAGTTCGTGGAGTTCAGACTGAAGCTCGGAGTCGTTCCAGTGAAACAGGATTAAGGAGGTGAAATGTTAGAAGTGCTTTGTTTTACTTCATGTAATCCTGTTTTTAGAACGTTTGCTATTTTAGTTCAGTTAGACACGTAGAATCCTGGGTGGTTCAGAGATGTGCGTGAACCACGCCGAGACCGTGTACTGGTGTGTGGCCCCGTCGTGGCGTCGTCCGTGCATATCCCTCTGGCGTTCCGGAAATAACGGGCGATCAGAGGAGGCGTCGTAGCGACGGGGGGCAAGGCCTTGGGCCTATATAAACTGAACGAAAACATAAGGCATGGTTACGCCGTGTTTGGGCAAATTGATCTCGTTGTCATTATTTCCATCTTCTCGGTTCACGCTCTAGGGTTTTAGTCGCCGCGAACGCCACCTGCCGGTGTCGCGCCGTCGCCGAGCTCGATCCTGGGAGCTCGGTTCCAACAGACGATGGCTCGATGGCTGTGTTCCAAGCGCCCCGCATCGTGGCACAGTCGCTAGGGGAAGGGGAAGGCCACGGCGCTGGTGCAGAAGCTCATAACAGTGCGATTCCAGTGATGTCAGGGTTCAAGGCGCTGACTTGGGGTCGCAGACTCAACGTCGCCAGGCTAGAGTAGGAGCGCATCAAGGAGCTGGTCGAGGATGACGTCGGTGGTTGGGGTCACGGACCCGATGAGGTCAGAGCAGGGGTTCGAGGTAGCGGCTCCTGGCATTGTGGTAGTGGTCGTTGGCTTGAGGATGAGGCAGGGCAGGGCTAGAGCATGGTTGGAGAGGCCATGGCCGGCTACTCCATGGCCCCGTTGCGGTGGCTGGCGGCTGCGGCCTCAGAGTGGCAGCTACCGGCAGCCTCAGCTCGGCCTTGGCTGATGACGGATGCTGCGGTGCTCCACGCAGTGCGGAGGGGCGAGGCAAGTGCTAGAGGAGTGTGGCGGCGGTGGATGGGGAATAGGGGAGGAGAGAAGTAGTGGTTGGCGTTTTATACGCGCTAGTTAGGATCCTGATGGCCATCTCGGTGTTCATGCCATATGATGTGATGGCCAGGACATGCGGCGGCGGATCTGGGTCATAGTGTATGGACGTCGAGGCATCGGGGTGTGCGGGGCATGGTCTGTGGCTCCTAAGGTGCGTGCGTCGCGCTAGGGTACGGGGCTAGAGCACGGCGCCCGAGCCTACAGGGGCCGGGTGGACGGGCCTGCGGGAGCTGGCGAGCTATGCGCGTGTGTGGGCCTGTGGCTGCCTGCTAGGCTTCTCGAAGGGGCGGAGGCAAGATGGGCTGGGCGCGGGAAGTGAAGGCCGTGGCCTAGGTGGCAGTTTGGGCCAAGGGGCCTGCTCGACCTGCATAGGGAAGGAGGATGGGAGAGGAGCTGGGCTGAGCTGACAAGGGAGCCGCTGCATGCTAGGCCTGGCCTATTCACATGGGCTCCTAGAGAAGAGGAGGAATGGACCAGCTAGGCTAGATAAGGAAAAAGGAAAAGGATTTTCCTTTTATGATTTGTGACTTAGGGAATTTCGTATTTTTGGTTGCACAAAAACTAGGGTTGTTACAGTCCACGCCGCTTACAAGAATCTCATCCCCGAGATTTAGGGGTTACTGCTCTTGAAGGATGGCTTTAGGGGTTCATCTAAGGTTGATGGCTTTAACCGGATGTCCTACATGCATTAGTGCATCAGGTTTTGCTAAGGAGCTTTCTAGAGAAAGGTTTTGAAAGGTCTTTTCAAAAAGCAGTTTGCATAAAACCTTTTGAATAGAGAAAGTTATTTTTTATAAAAGGGTGGAAGCACAAATTGGTTTTTGAAGAAAAGGTTGTTTCTCAAAAGAGCTTTTGAAATTTTCACAAACCAAGTTTCAAAATTCCTTTTGAATTCATTTTTGTTTTTGTAATCCAAGATTTTTGGAAAGCAAGTTTTAATACCAATTGAAAACATTTTCATGCACCAAAATTTTGTAAAGCAAGTTTAAATTCCATTTGGGGAAAGTTATTTTTCTTTAATCAACAGTTTTCTTTTGGAAGTAGTTTTCTTTTTGAGATGAGATCCCTTTTTCTTTTTGCAAGATAGGGAAGCAACTTGAAATAGTTTTCGTTTGAAAGCAAAATCCCTTTTGAAGTTGGTTTTGAATTTTGAAAACCAAAATCCTTTGAAATAGGAGCTTTGAAAATAGGTTTTCATAAATTCACTTTTTGGAAAACGCTATTTGAAGAAAACCGCTTTTCTCAAATTTTTCAAGAACACAAACAAAGGGTTTGAAGTATCTTTTCGCAAGGTATTTTGAAATAGGAGGTAGGTTTTCAAAGCATTTGAAAGAGGCCAAGAGTTTTGACGGTAAAGAAGTTAAGGGAAGAAAACTTTTCCAAAATCCCTCTTTTTTGAAAGTTGTTTTTACTCTAAACAAGTGTATTTTTTGGCAAAGCTTTGGGTTTTGAAATCTCTCTATTAAAACAAGGTAGGGTATTTGAACGAAGATTTTTGAAATCCAAAACACCTTTTGTTTTGAGTAAAACTCTTTTCAAGCAGAAGCTTTTGTAGTACGATTTTGAAAAGCTAAGCTTAGGATTACGGTGGTATGTGCGTACCACTTGGAGTGGTCACGGTCCCGTACCTCGATACCAGCGTACGCCCGACAGCAAGCCATGTGCATGCATCACACATGGGGCCCCAGGTTTCGTCGCGGCACCATGGGTTATGATCACAACACACTACCAAATAAGTCACCAACAACAACTCGATATCCCAAGCTAAAGGGAGAGGAGATTTTTTAGAAAAGGTGAGGAAAAAAGCCTTTATAAATGGTTTTGGAAGTCCTTTTTTTTAAAACAGTTCTAAATCCTTTGTTTTGCAATTTTTGGAAGGAAGAAGGTTACAACCTTAGGGTTTTTGAAATCGACACAAGATGTTTGAAATAGTTTGTATCCCACTTTGATTTTTGAAACTCAAATAAAAAATTTTGATTTTTGGGCAAACTAGATCAAACCCCCAAAAGATATTTTGAAAATGCTTTAAATAGATTTTCAATTCATAAAATCAAGACTTTTATAAAAGATTTTTGCTTTCTAAACCCCTTTTGAAATGATTTCCAAGAACATTTGGGCCTTTTGAAGGGGAAGTCTTGAAATTCAAACCATTTTATAAACTTTTCCAAATAGGCTTTTCGGATAAAAGGTGTTTTGAAATAGTGAGTACGTAGAGTTTGAAAAAAAATTTGATGTAAAGATTTTGCCAATACCAAAACTTTTCAAGACCAGAAGTTTTGAAAACCAAATCTTTTGAAAGTCTTTGTTTTCTAAAACAAGACACACCCCTTTTTGAATGATTTCAAATCGAGTGATTTTGAAACTCGGTTTAGTTTTCAAAATAAAGCGTTGCTTCCTTTTGTTTGAATCAAACGAAACTAGTTTTGAAAATGATTTGTAATCATTTCTCATTTTGAAAGGTAAAGCTTTTGCAATCAAACTTTGTTTTTAGAAACCTTTTTCAAAGCAACACTTTTGAAACTAGACTTTTGGAAAGCTCTATTTGGTTTTGCTAAATTTTTGGAAAGGTTGCAATCAAAATCTTTTCGCAAGGATTTTGTTTAATAAATTAGTTGCAAACCATTTTGTTTTTTTTGAAGGCAAGGTCTATTTTGAAAAGGATTTGGCTCTTAGGGTAAAATCAAAAGCTTTTAAAACAAAACTGAGCCAAATATCTTTGGTTTGAAAATGTTTTGTTTATTGGAAAGGAAAACTTTTGTTTTTTGAAAGCAAATTTGTCAGACCTTATGAAAGGAGACTAGTTTTCAAACTATTTCGTAGGTAGCTTCTAAAATCAAATCAAGATGAAGGAGGAACTAAAAATGCTTTCTTTTAAAAAAGGAAGACCTTTTTAAGAGTTGTTGAAACTGTTTCCCTTTGAAATAGAATTGCTTTTGTTAAAGAAAGGACTTTTTCAACCAAAAGAAGGAAGGGCAATTTTGAAAATATGTTTAGTTGGAAGCCAAAAATAGTTTTGAATTGGGTTGGTGAAGATATGATGCATCTTCTTTATATTTTTTAACTCTGTTAGTCGGGGTCACTTATCTAGTCATAGGATGGCCTTGGGTTTAGCCTGCTAGGTTATCTAGAGTCTAGAGTCTCACATACACAAAATAGTTCTACAGCTTACTCTCAAACATTAAAATGCACAAGAAGCACAACAATACAAGATCTAGGCAATCAAGCAGCATTACAACGCCTATATGCATAGTGTTGACAGAAGGCGACTCCAAAGCCTTCAAGTCTCCAACATCTACCGAACTAGCATGGGCAGTAATGGTGAATCTTCTCTACAGGTCTTCTTTTCATAACAAGGAGGGTCAGTGTCGCAGGGTTGAAACCATGGCAAGCATGTTGTTTGAGTCGGTGTCAGAGTACGGGGTCTCTGGTGGTTCGGGTGGACTCAAGAACACAAGAATTACACATAGAAGACGTAACGATTTATCCTAGATCGGGCCAATTCGATCCCTACGTCTAGCAGCTGATGATCCTTATACTCAAGAGCACCCAAAATCTAGGGGTGGGGTTACAACAGAGTGTAAAGGAAGAAGATTTGGTAGGGGTTAACTCGGTGCTAATCCTAAGGTTGCATCACCACTGATGGAGTCTCCCCCTCATCAGAGAGGAAGGAGACAGCGAGATGCGGTGGAGGAGGTGCTCTCGGTGCCCCTCTCCAGGCTACCTTGCTCTCAGTGCAGAGCAAAGACAAATGGAATGGAATAGAGTGTCTGGTGATCAAATTAGGATCCTCTCCCCTCTAGGTCCGACCTTATCCCTTATATAACATGATAGGTCGGGTACAAGGTGGTTTGAGGGTTATAGTCTATGGTCTTCATGCGCCAAAGTCTAGAAGGGGATTGCAAAGATGTGGCATGGACCGTCGAGGTGTCTTGGAGCCAAAGAAGCCTGGGCATCATCCGGCTGTTCTGTTCTGACACTCTACGTGTTAGACGGTGTCGGCTTGGACTAGCCTCCCCCGGGTGAGACCTTCTGGAGTCTTCTTGGTGACGAAGGAGGTTAGCTCCAAGGGCTGACGCGTAGGCCTAGAAGCCCCCAGAGGCTGCGAGAAGCTTTGTCTTCTAGTGTCACATCCTGAATGTGGCCCTATTGGAGGAGCAGTTGGTAGGGGTATGCCTAGGGAGTGGCGCCAGGGAGCCCCCAGGCATTGGTAGCCTAGGGTTTGTCTTCTTGTGCTCGGGACTTAGCTGGCATCGTTAGCCAGGTAGGAGCAAAGTGCCAGGCCTAGAGGTGCCATTGATTAGGGGCCCAAGGCTTGGGGAAGCCCCGAGCCCCACACGAAAGCTACGGTTGAGTCAGGCTTGGATGGATCTCTTTGCTAGAGGGTTTGCGCGAGCGTGCCCAATGGGCATACCCTTGAGCCCCCAGGCGATCCTGAAGGGGTCGGTCAGGGGTCTTCTTCATTCGAGAATCATTGGACTCGAAGCTTAACATACCTGTATATTAGGATCTCGTTAGTCAGTTAGTAGTAGAACTCAAGGCGTGGAGGGAAACAAGTGTTAGCACCTATAGTTCTACAACAAACAGGATAGTTGGCTTCTTTACTAATGTTTGGTCCTAAGGGTCTCGTCCTAGGGTTAAGTATGGCTCTAATATCAACTAAAATGATCCATGATTTCCTCGACGGGAAATCCACATATTACATCATAATGTGATAGTCCATGAAGACCAAGCTGTCACATTATCATTATTTAGTTGATACGACAGTTCAAACATCGTAGAATTACAAGTTTACAAGGTATTATATTGCTTGATAACACACCTAAGTACAACATATACTAGCAAAAACGCACACAGAATGGCGTCAGAGTAGACGTAGCGCGTTGGCGAGTGAAGGCTCCTCCTTCACAGGCAATCATTAGAGTCGGCGTAGAAAGTCAGTGGGCATAGACATCATCTTCTCAACCAAACTTGAGCGTAGGAATGAGACCACCCAATCCTTCTAATCTCCATTGTTGTCATCGTAGATGGTGAAAGCATCTAGGCCCCTAGTTGCGTTTCAGTGATTAATTTCAACACAAGATTACTGTGACTAACATGTGTTTTGCAGAGGCAATTTTAGTTAGGTCATGGTAATGATGATTGATTGGGAAATTGTGGTTTTCATGTCCCTATCATTGAAAATTGTTTTGGTTTTCAAAGAATGGATGACAAGGTTAAGGACAGACTAGTTTTATGTGTCGTTTGGCGTTGGAGAGACACTTAGAGTAGTTTTGGACTTTGTTTTTCCTTTGGTCGTACTATTAAGGGCGGTATGAACTAGTAGCTTGACCTAGGTGAGTCTAATGGTTTAGGTGTGGTGCACACTTGTCAAACTTATTACTAGGCAGCTTAGGGAGAGCCCAAAGATCAAGTGGAGTCAACTTCATTCACAAACGATTTCGAATTGGAAGTGAATGGAGGGTCAATTTGATGATCGGACGCTGGAATTTTATTGACTGGACGCTGAGGCACCAGGTCTGATCAGTGTTGGTGCCTGCACGTCCTAGGTCTGAGATGACCAGAGGCACCAGGTCTGATCAGTGTTGGTGCCTGCACGTCCTAGGTCTGAGATGACCGGACGCTAAACTGTGTTTGGTACCTAACACGCTGCTAGCCATTTCTATAGCAATGTGGTCACAGTACTGTGTAGGATCAGACACTGAGTAGTAATTGACCGGACTCTAGGTTTGCAACGTTCGGTCAACATAGTAAGGTTTTAGAGGTGAATTTCAGCGACCGAACGCTGGTCAGCATCAAGTCTCTCGCGAAAGCTCCATATCATAGGGAAAGTCATCATTACCATAGCCATCTGTTACCCATCTGGGATTTTTATCCAAATACATCTTGGTACTCCCGGGATGAATAGAGTAAGCAGACTCATGTGCCTCATGAAGAAATGCATCTCGTATAGCCTTATTCTCAGGCACACATAGTCTTTTCCCAAACTAAAGAGTTCCATTATCATCCATACAGAAACCTGGTGCCTTACCAATCACTATATTCTCCGCTATTTCCTTTAACCTCTTATCCTATAACTGACCCTTGCGTATTTCTAGCTCCAATGTAGGCTCTATCACCAACTCTACTTCATTAGTGACGAAACCCAAGTTTAATTGCTTAAATTCAGCACTTAATTCCCTTGACATAGGCATCACTTGCACCTCATTGACATAACTCTTCCTACTGAGAGCATCGGCAACAACGTTTGCCTTTCTAGGATGATAGTGTACTTCCAGATCATAATCCTTAATCAACTCCAACCATCGACGTTGTCTCAAATTTAGATCTGTCTGACTGAAAATGTACTTCAAACTCTTGTGATCAGTATAGATATCACTCTTATGTCCGATATGATAGTGCCTCCATATTTTCAAAGCATGAACCACTGCTGCTAACTCCAAATCATGAGTAGGATAGTTTAGCTCATGCTTTCTCAACTGTCAGAATGCATTGGCCACTACTCTTCCCTCTTGCATAAGAACACATCCGAGACCTTGACGAGATGCATCACAGTAGATAGAAAAATTCTTGCTCAAATCTGGCAAAACCAACACTGGGGCTATAGTCAACCTCTTCTTCAATTCCTCAAAGTTAGCCTGGCACTTCTCAGACCACACAAACTTAGCATTTTTCTCCAACAGAGCTGTCATAGGCTTGGCAAGTTTAGAAAAGCCTTCTATGAACCTTCTGTAGTATCCAGCCAATCCCAAGAAACTATGAATCTCTCCTACATCGATCGGTGGCTTCTAGTTCAACACATCTCTCACCTTGCTTTGATCTACTGCTGTTCCACCATTAGAGACAACATGACCTAGGAAAGAAACTTGCTTCAACCAAAACTCACACTTGCTTCACTTAGCATACAACTTGTGTTCCCTGAGCTTCTATAAGACCAACCTTAGATGTTCAGCATGCTCTTCTTTAGTTTTGGAAAATACCAATATATCATCAATGAATACCACCACAAACTTATCAGAAACTCCATGAACACCTTATTTATCAAGTACATAAAGTACGCAGGTGCATTGGTCAAACCAAAGGACATAACGGTGTACTCATACAAACCATACCTCATAGTAAAGGCTGTCTTGGGTATGTCGGTGGCATGAATCTTCAATTGATGATAACCAGAACGAAGATCAATCTTAGAGAAAACACAAGCACCTCTTAACTGGTCAAACAAGTCATCCATTCTAGGTAGTGGGTACTTGTTCTTAATAGTAACCTCATTTAGTGACCGATAATCAACGGACATCCTCTGGTACCATCCTTCTTGTCAACAAATATAACCGGTGCTCCCCAAAGTGATGAACTAGAACGAATGAAACCTTTCTCATTTAGCTCCTTTATTTGTTCCTTAAGTTCCTCTAGTTCATTAACCCCTATTCTATATGGACGCTTAGCTATAGGTGTAGTTCTAAGTAATAATTCAATAATAAACTCAATGTCACGGTCACGTGGCATACCTAGCAAGTCATCGGGGAACACATTCAGAAACTCATCCACTACTAGGTCCTCCTTGTTGACGTGATCATCAAGCTGGTTCACTGTGGCTATTGGCTATGCTTGTACTACAACATCAACATTGATTCTGTCCCCATTCGGTGTGGTCACAACAACTACCTTCTCCTGACACTGAATTATTGCCCCGTTTAGCTTCATCCAATCCATACCCAGAATTACATCAATGCTAGATGTTCTCAACACAATGGGGCTCACTTTGAACTCTACCCCCTTAAAAATAGACTAGTTGGAAGACAATGATAAGAAGCTTGCAAACTACCTCATGGTGATTTTACTAGTATAGGATTTTTCATGGCACATAAGGGTATGCTATGCATTCTAACAAATGCTTGTGATATGAAAGAATGCAAAGCTCCAGAATAAAAAAAGAACAGTGGTAGGAGTGGAATTGACATCAAACATACCGATCATGACTTCTGGTTCCGTAAGCACTATCTCTATAGACACACGACTCACCTTTTTCGTGTGGGTGATAGCTTCTGAGGTGTTCCTTTCAGATTACTGTGCTGACCCTAGGGTGTTAGCTGATTCTCCTTCCTAGGGAAATGGTTGGCATAATGCCCAACTTCTCCACAACGATAGCATACATTGGGGGTGCTAGGTGCACTAGTCTTCATGGGAGTGTTGTTAGGCACTCCATATTGTGGTGTTTGCTAGCCACTCTGCTGGTGGGGACATTGATTGCCAATCTGTTGCTGGTATGGTGGATGCTGCTGGTCTGAGTTGCGATTCCATTTATTAGGGGTCCCTAGTACCTCTGCTGGAAGCCTTGCTGAGGTTTGGTGCACGAACGAGTATTACTCCCAGAGGCCTGTCCCTAAAGCCTCCTCTTCTTAGCCTCCTTCTCTTTGCTCTTATTGTCAATAACAATAGCACGGTTCACCAGCGTCTAGAAATTGGGGTATGTATTGGACATAAGCTGAAGTTGCAGACCATCATACAACCCCTTGAGAAAGCGGTGCTGCATATCAGCATCATCAGCTACCCCATTCGGAGCATAGCGTGACAACTGAGCAAATTTGTCATGATACTCAGCTACAGACATAGATCCCTGTTTCAGAGCTCTTAATTCCTCCTGCTTCAGCTCTATCAATCCTTCAGGTATGTGGTAGGATATGAAATTCTCTCTAAACTCCTACCAGGTGATAGGAGGAGCATTAGTGGGATGTCCATACTCAAATGCCTCCCACTAGTCTTGAGCTTCTCCCTAGAGTTGTCCTGACGCGTACAACACCTTCTGTTGGTCGTCACAGTGCTCTATGTTAAGTTGCTTTTCTACTACATGAAGCCAATCATCTGCTTCTAGTGGATCAGTGGCATGTGAAAACACCGAGGGGGGGGGGCTTCAAGAATTCACCACGCTTATCACGCGATGCTCAACCAATTGGTTGATTCTACTGATTCTGCACCAGAGCTTGCATAAGCTGTGTCTACACTGCCAAAAGTTGCTCAATAGTCAGTGGTGGTGGTGGATTTGGGGGAACACCTCCATGACCTTGGCCTCTTCCTCTTCTAGACATCTGACATCCAACACAAATATTCTAAATTTAGAGATTTCCATGTTATAGACACTTATAGAGATATATAATACATTCTAAAAATTTTCTAGACGAGTTCCAACATCAGCAGCTCGATAAAACAGTCATATCTCGAGTTCTAGATATCCAAAAGAGGTGTTCTTTACATGGTTGAAAGCTTAAGAAATTATCTACAAGTTTTATTCAGACCACATGCCCAGATTCTATCGTTAGGTTAATCAAAAATAGAACACAACCGAAACTGTTCTAGATTCCAGACTGCACAGAAACTTCAATTTGAAACAGCTATATCTCTCAAACCAAATCAGATTTAGGGGTGATTCCAGAGGAATTAGAAAGATACTTAAGTCTAGTTAATCCCATAAAAATTTCATAATTTTTTGTCAAGTAGATTTAGATGGGCATTGAGATAAGGGCAGACTGCTCCGAAAAACAGATCCGAGAGAACAAGATGTACTAAACCCAACTATTTATTTATTGACTCAAACTTCAATATTCTTAACTATAGAACTTGTGAACATGCCCACAAAGTTCCAGCACTCATTACAAAAATCCGACCCACACATAAACATAATAATAAATCAACTAGGCACACCAAAGTTCACACCACACTACTAGACTCGACTTGACTCAACTTGACCCGTGCTACTAACATCTTATTACATAGAAAGGAACTCCAACACCTATGGGCGAGGTTTATGGGGAAGCTTCTCATAAATCCTTGGTAGGTTGAGGCACACCTTTTGGTCATCTATCACTTGTTGGTATCTCTTAAGAGACTGCTCTGTGCCTTCAACTAATTTTTCAGTCGTCGATTCTTCTCTACTAACTCACAGGCAAAGTCCCACTAATGCTCCTCCTATCACCTGGCAGGCGTTTAGAGAGAATTTTAGATCCTACCACATACCTAAAGGATTGATAGGGCTTTTCCACTACACGAAGCCAATCATTTGCTTCTAGTGGATCAGGAGCAGGAAGTTGACTTGCCTCACACCCGATTTTAAGGATAAAATGGGATGCATAATCTTATGTGTGACCAGAGATTAGTCACACACATAAATCGACAAATTATAGATAGTATCATCACTTGAGTAGTTGGATCAGTGCCTTCAGGGTTCATTATTGCCCACTCCAATTCAGGGTGTTGGCAAGTCGACTTCCTGCTCCTGAGGTTCCTCCTCATGTGGCTTCATGGGCTCATACAATCCACGAGGCGGGTAGCAGCCTCTGGTGCTGATGCGGGCGGTCTTATTGGCATGAGACATCTACAGAGTTAGATTTAGTTAGAATTGAAGCAACAATTTTCATAACAGAGTGAGTCGAAAGAAGCATAAAGTTTTGCAATTAACAAGAGTGGAGTAGTAAGCATGAAATGAGTGAAGCAAAAGAGGCTAAAACGACCATTACTAACTAGGCTTGCGTCCTACAGTCAACATGGCTCTGATACCAATCTATCACACCCGATTTTAAGGATAAAATAGGATGCATAATCTTATGTGCGCCTAGAGATCAGTCACATACATAAGTCGACAAATTATAGATAGTATCATCACAAGTGTTTATTACATCACATATAATAAGACAGAGTCTTCACATAAATGTAGCAGAAGTATAAAGAAAAATCTCTCGCGGAAGCTCCATATCATAGAGAAAGTCATCATTACCATAGCCATCTGTTACCCATCCAGGATTTTTATCCAAATAATGAAAATAAACAAGCGTAAGTACATGTCATACTCAACAAGTGTAACATGGGGTTCATGAGGCTCAAAAGGGCTTGACATGGGTTTAACGGCATTTAGCTTTTAGTTGTCACAATTTTAGCATAAGAGTAGCAACAAGTTGTCATAACCCCAATTAAAACACATGGTCACTATAAACATGAATAATGAATAGCATAAATGGATAACTATTAGTGATCATATATTCCATAAGGGTCCAAGGCCGCTCGTGACCATGAGCACGGCTGATATACCAGTTTTACACTCTGCAGAGGTTGTACACTTTCACTGTGAGTCGTGATACCCATATGCCTGGGTTTATAACTCCCAAAACACTTTCAAGGTGAGCAGACATGGTTCACTATGAAGCCTTTCAAAGGTTCGTCTAACAAGTTAGGGCCATTAAATTCACTCGGCAAATAGATATACGAACCCCCTGTCGAATGGCACAATTCCATCACAGCTATACACATAAGAGTAGAGGCTGTCCTATGCCTGATTTGGCAAGCCATTTTTATGCCATAAAGGTAACCTCTAACAAGCTATAAAAGGTCCTCATACTGAGCTAAAGCCAAAGCCATGTAGCCCTCATAGCTGTACTATAAGTCCTAGAAGTTTGCTTATAGATAAGTCCTTAGGGAGAGGAATCTGAAGCATTTAGAAACTAGCTAAACACTCTAGCCCCCTGTTTCCAAGTTGCTAAAAAGTAATGTTTTAATGTTTATTGCATATACCATTAGTCAAGTTACAAGATCATGGTTTAGTTGAGTACTAGCAAAGCTACCCAATGCATATCCCATAGGAGATAAGGTATAAGTTCAATTCTAGGGAATCCCTATCAAGGTGACACATGCAATATGAATTAAATGTATTAAAGTTGATAGGAAACAAGGATGATCACATGCTATATTTGCCTTGAACAAAGTGTTCTTGCTGATCTTGCTCATCAAAGTAGTACTCTTGATCACCCACGAATTGCTCACCATCTATACTCGATAATCTCAGCAACATACACGCATCCAGAAGCAATCATGCATAGCAAACAAAGGATATAGATTAGAACAGTACACCAATCAGCATAAAATCAAGATGAAAACTTTGTAAAACAGATCTACGTCTTGCTACGAACACACAGATGCGAAGATCACGAAAATCAGAGTTAAAACGAAGAAGTTATGAATTAAATAAGATTTCCTTTATGAAAATAATAGATTAAATCTAACTTTGAATTTTAAAAGTTGAAAACATAATTGACAGTTGTATAAACAAGTAGATTATGCAATTACGAATCTAACGCAACTTGAACGGATCAAATCAGAGTTAAAACGGAGATTTTAAGGCTAAAACAAGATTAGTAGCAAAATTGTAAATAGATGAAAACGTATTTTAGATATTACCGATAAAACTACATTTTCAGAAGACGAAAGTGTACTTTGAATCTAATCCGAAAGAAAATACGTTTTCAAAAACAGAAAACAAATTCTAGAGAATGCGTCAAGGACCAAGGGTTTGAACTTAGAATTTTGTGGGGGTTCTTTTGCAATTTTGCTGGCCGAATCGGTATCATGAAATGTGGACCGTTGGATTAAGATCGGATGGCCCAAAATAGATTGGAAGGGGATGGCCGGCAGTGGCGAGCAGAGTGGTGATGGTGCGATGGCTAGGCACAGCGGTGCGCATGGAACATAGCCTACGGTTCATGGCGGGACGAAGCAAAGGCACCGGAAGATAGAAGAAGGAACGGAGGGCTTGGTTAGGTAGCTTACCGTGGCGCGGAGCGACGGAGGGTGGCATAGTGCATGGCGTAGCGGGCGGCTCGTCGGCGGCTAGGGTTTGGCAGTGCTGCATCTCGGCGATTCGGTGAGGGCTGCTGCTAGTTCTAAGACAGAATAGAGAGGTGGCGGGGTTGGCTGCTATTTAAGGCTCAGGAGTCTTGGGTGGCACGGCAAAGCGAGGCATGGTGCCAGTGGAGTCGGTGTCGATGGCGGCAGAGAATCTAGCTCGGTCACACGTGAGGAAGAAGAATAGTGCACCGCTGACATGTGGGGCTAGTTGGTCAGTGACTCACGTGGGGAAGAGAACGGTGCGACGTGTGTGATGCTGTTGGGTCGACCTGCTGCGGAGGGAATGGGCCACCTACGGAGACTTGGGCTGTAGCGGGGAAGCGGGGGGAAACTGGGCCACGCGGGCCACTAGGCCACACTGGGAGAATGAGGCCGAGCTAGGCCATATCCAAGAGAGGGAGAAGAGAGAAAATAAAGTTCTTTTTCTAATTTTCTCAACACAATTTCAAATCCAATTTAAATCCAAATTTAAATCCTTTTGCAAATTTTGATCAAACCAAAGCATCATAAATAAAATATGCAGCAGCATGTATGCACATACATGTATGTAAACCTTATATTTGATTTTATTTTTAACAAAGTTATCATTTTTTCTAAATTTAAATGCTCACAAAATGCATAATTAATTCATTTTCTCCCATTTTAAAATCTTGCAAATTTTAGGGTGTTACAAGAACAAGAAACTCAAATTGAAGGAGTATCTCAAGACTGGTTTGAGCAAGTTCACAAGAGGGCAATATCTTCAAAGTGAGCTACTAATGAACACCGTGATGAAGATAGATAGAAGTGGTATTGGATTCTTGGCAAATTAAGAGAAGAAAGCTCAAGCTCAACAACACAAGTCGAAGCCTAAGCCAAAGAGATGCTTTGAGTGTGGACAAGAAGGTCACTTTGCTCATGAATGTGAAACTCCACCACCACAACCCTTGCCCAAGCATGCTAGACCCTTTGCTTTCAATGCTCACTACATGCTTAGAAAGGACTCTAGTGGAAAGATGAAAGTAATGTTCTTAGGTCCACCAAACAAGAATAGGCCTAAGCAAATTTGGGTTGCTAAGTCACTAGTTGAGAAAGTTATGGGCCCTCATGAAGTTTGGGTCCCTAAACAACAAGCTTGATCTCTTGTGTGTGTAGGTGAACTACAAGACCGGTGGAAGTCATTGGGTTATTGATAGTGGTTGCACTCAACATATGACCGGTGATCCTCGTATGTTCACCTAACTAGATAAAGAAGTGGATGGTAAAGAAAGGATTACATTTGGTGACAATTCAAAGGGCAAAGTACAAGGGTTGGGCAAAGTTGCAATATCAAATGACCACTCAATTTCAAATGTGCTATATGTTGCTTTATTAAGCTTCAACTTGCTATCCATTGGACAATTATGTGATCTTAGCTTTCAGTGCTTATTCACCGAGAATGAAGTGGTTGTATCAAAGAAACATGATGAGCAAGTGATATTCAAAGGTTTTAGATACAACAATCTATATCTAGTTGATTTCACCTCTGAAGATACTAACTTGAAGACATGCTTATTCACCAAAACATCACTTGTGTGGCTTTGGCATAGAAGACTTGCACATGTTGGCATGAGAACACTCAAGAAGCTATTGATGAAGGAGTTGGTGAGAGGTTTGAAGGATGCCAAGTTTGAGAAGGACAAACTTTGTACTGCATGTCAAGCCGGCAAGCAAGTTGCAAACACTCATCCAACCAAAAGCTTACATGTCAACATCAAGAGTGCTACAGCTTCTACACATGGACTTATTTGGACCAATAACTTACAAGAGTTTAGGAGGCAACCTCTATTTTCTTGTGATAGTTGATGATTATTCAAGATACACTTGGGTGTTCTTCCTTCATGACAAGACCGAAGTGGCCGCATGTTTCAAGAAGTTTGCCAAGAGAGCACAAAATTAATTTGAAGTGAAGCTCAAGAAGATAAGAAGTGACAATGGGAAAGAATTTGACAACACAAACATTGAAGCATATTGTGATGAAGCTAGGATCAAGCATGAGATCTCCACAACCTACACTCCTCAACAAAATGGTGTAGTAGAGAGAAAGAGCCAGACACTAATCACCCTTGCAAGAGTAGTGCTTGATGAGTACAACACACCTCAAGATCTATGGGTGGAAGCTATCAACACCGCATGCTATGCATCCAACCGCCTATTTCTTCAAAAATTTCTTGGCAGGACCCCTTATGAGTTTCTCAATAGGAAGAAGCCAAACGTCTCATTCTTCTAGGTGTTTGGTTGCAAATGCTACATCTACAAGAAGTGGTAACACATAGGGAAGTTCCAAAGACGTTGTGATATTGGTTTTCTTGTTGGTTACTCATCAAAGTCCAAAGCATATCGAGTATTTAATCATGCCACCGGCTTGGTTAAAGAAACATATAATGTGGAATTTGATGAATTTAACGGCTCCCAAGGAGCACATGAGAATCTTGATGATATAGGTGATGAAACATTGAGGGAGGCCATGAAGAACATTCCGGTTGGAGACATCAAGCCCAAAGATGATGAAGATAAAATACATGTGATTGATCCACCCTCTTCATCAATTGTGCCACAAGATGATGACAAAGATAGGAGAGTAGAAAATGAAGATACTCATGTCTCTTATGACCAAATGGTGGCACAAGCTCAAGATGTTGATGCTCCACAACCTCCTCCACAAGTGGTTGATAGAAGAAATTCACCTCTACTTCAAGCACATCCATAAGATCTCATCATAGGGAGTCCTTCAAAGGGTGTAATGACTCGCTCTAAAAAACTTGCTTCATTTGTTGAAAATCACTCTTTTGTTTCATGCATTGAACCTAAGAATGTAGAAGAAGCTCTTCAAGATCTAGATTAGATAAATACTATGCATGAAGAGTTGAACAACTTCACCCCCAATGAAGTTTGGACACTTGAAGAGCGACCACAAGATGCAAGAGTCATTGGAACAAAGTGGGTGTTCCGCAACAAGCAAGATGTTCAAGGCATTGTTGTGAGGAACAAGGCAAGGCTAGTTGCAAAGGGGCTCCCTCAAGTTGAAAGTTTGGATTTTGGAGAGACCTTTGCACTGGTTGCAAGACTTGAAGCCATTCGTATCCTCCATGCATATGCATCACATCAGGAAATGAAATTATATCAAATGGATGTTAAAAGTTCATTTTTAAATGGCTTCATAAATGAACTAGTCTATGTTGACCAACCTCCCGAGTTTGAAGACTCTAGATATCCTAATCATGTTTATAGGTTGTCTAAGACGCTATATGGGCTAAAGCAAGCCCTAAGAGCTTGGTATGAGCGCCTTTGGGATTTTATCATTGAGAAGGGCTTCACCATTGAGAAGGTCGACACCACACTATTCACCAAGAAGCTTGATGGAGAGATCTTCATTTGTTAAGTATATGTTGATGATATCATATTTGGCTCATGAAATGAAGATTATTGCAAAGAGTTAGGTGAATTGATGTCAAAGGAGTTCGAGATGTCTATGATTGGAGAGCTTACATTCTTTCTTGGTTTTCAATTCAAGCAAATGAGAGAAGGGATTTTCATCTCTCAAGAAAAGTATACCAAGGATCTTCTCAAGAGGTTCAAAATGGATGAATGTAAGCCAATCAAGACACTAATGCCATCAATTGGACATCTCGACATATATGAGGGAGGTAAATCAGTTGATCAAACTCTCTACTGTTCTATGATTGGTAGTTTGTTATACTTGACTGCATCTAGGCCTGGCATCATGCTTAGTGTGTGTATGTGTGCTACATTTCAAGCTAATCCTAAGGAAGCTCACTTAGTTGCCATTAAGAGAATCCTTAGGTACCTTAAGCACACACCAAGCATTGGCCTTTGGTATCCCAAAGGAGCTAGATTCCAACTAGTTGGCTATTCCGATTCGGATTATGCCGGTTGCAAAATTGATAGAAAAAGCACATCTAGAGGGTGCCACTTGCTTGGTAGATCACTAGTGTCTTGGACCTCTAAGAAGCAAAATAGTGCAGCCTTGTCCAATGCCGAAGCGGAGTAATTGCTGCGGGTGCTTGTTGTGCACAAATCCTTTACATGAAGCAAACTCTTCTAGACTATGGTGTTGTTCTAGAAAAGGTACCCCTCTTGTGTGATAATGAGAGCATGGCAAAACTTGCTAATAACCTGGTTCAACACTCTCACCAAGCACATAGATATCCATCATCAATTTCTTAGAGATCATGTTGCTAAAAATGATATATCACTAGAAGGTGTAAGGACCGAGGATCAATTAGCAGATATCTTCACAAAACCGTTGGATGGGGCTACGTTTTGTTAGTTGAGGAATGAGTTCAATGTGCTTGACCTAAGTAACTTCACTAAAAAATGAGCTTGTGTTGTCCCTTGCATTGCATTGTAATATAAAACATGTTTATTTTTTAGTAATGCACTTAAGGATTGTCTAACATGGTTAAGATAACCCCCGAAAAGCATGTGAAAAAGTTTAACCTTGGATCAAACTTGACAAGCAACTAGATTTACTTTCTTGTATTGCATTGCATATGCATGTGTGTTGCTTTGTCGTTTCTTTTTTGTTATGCTTTGAACATTCGCTGTGTTCATCCACTGATAGGGGGAGCATTTGAAGCTCCTAATGGTTATGACCCTATGTGGTGGCCACATATTGCTCCTTGCCATTTTGTTGCCTATTTTCTTAAAAAGAATTATAGCCGAAGGCAAATTATTTTGAAAACCTTGAGGGTTTGAGAGAGGTCTCTCATATCTGTCCCAATTGGTGTTTATTTGGATCTTATTGAAGTTAGGATTTGATTGGGAGAAAGCGTCACGAAGAAAGGAGATATAGCTGCTGAAGAGGGACTAGACGTAGGGACCTCACTCACCTATTGCAGTGTCCAGTCAGCACATCAGGAGGAAACAACAGCTAAAGAAGGACCGGATGATGAATAGTGTTTCACATGCGTTCGGTGAAAAGTTGGAGCCGTGTTCGGTCAATGCGAGGAGGAACACAGGAAAAGGATCAAACTCAGATTAGTGTTCGTTCATGGTGCCTCAGACACGTCCGATCGTCGTTTGAGCATTTCTAGAGCTCTCTGTTATCGACCGGACTACGAGGATGCCACATCAGGTCATTTTCATCGGTGCGTCCGGTCAGTGGAGTCAAAGCGCTTTGAATTTCTAATACTAACTATCACGTGGGTCCCACACTTCCCTTTTCGGCATCCATCACTGTGCTTACTCTTTTGTCAACTTGGGCCCGTGCCTCCTTCTTTCCTCATTTGGAAATCGCTGCACCCGTGCCTTCTCGAATTTGTACGCCGCAGCGCCCATGAACCCTAGCGCCGCGCCACCGCCGCCACTGCGTTCTTCGGTTGCCGAGCCACCTTTGCCGACGAATCATCGCTTTCAGGCCACTGCACCACTACCGCAACTAGCCCTCGCTCGCGCCTCGCCTATGCCGTGCCATCGCGCGCCCACACTGTGGCCGCGCCCGAGGCTGTGCTCGATGCCACCGCCGTCGGGGTATCTTCTCCAACCTCACCGTCGATTCCCTCGGCTCCGGTGACCTTGCGCGATCTTCCCCTGACATCTAGTGTCACCCCGACGCTAGTTCATTGGCCGGCTACTGTTCTTCCTTGGGTGAGCCACACCGCCGCACGCTAGGTGCTCGATGTTTTGTTCAAATTGGTCATGCACTGTTGTTTGATCTAGTTCCTCACCTACAGTTCTACAGTGCATCTCCTTGACATCAAGTGGCCATGTACCATCGTTTCCTTGGGCAGCAGCTGTCATTATCAGGGTGAGCACCCCCCGTTCGTTTGCTAGGGGCTCACTATTATGCTAGATTGACCTCTAAACCTTGCGCTGATCGGTTCTCAGTCCGAATACCGTGTAGCGCCTTACCTCTTCATAGGGATTATCTTCTTCTAAGGTAGCAAGACATCATCATTCTATTTTCTTATCTAGTGCTTGCTTCTATTGGCATCTCTCACCTCTCTAGATTAATATGTTGCTTATCTATACCTTCTATTCCATCTCTGCAGCGAGTTTGGGTTATGAGGTGATTTGGTCAGTATTTCAGTGGCAGATAAACTCGAGGCCAAGCCTACGAGTATCGATTAAGGCCAAGCCTCAACGAGTGTCAGTGACAGTGGTTCTTGATGATATTTCTTAGCATTGCTACAAGGTTTGTATCCCTAGCAATGGCGTGAGAAATGTCTATCGATATTTCTTATGCTTAAGTAGATAATTCCGCAAGCGCACAGAATATCGTTATAGCAGTTCACCCGAGATTATTCTAGGGTTTCATTATTTATATTTTACCATAGGGATGCAAGGGTTAAAGATAGTGATAGTTAACCATCATGCGTCTACTAACTAATATACCGACTAGACTAATGTGGGGGCAAGTTGATGAGGACATCACTTCTTCAGAGGTACCCGCTGATCCTCCAACCGTCATGCAAGGTCCAATGACCCGGGCTCGAAAGCGACAACTCAATTTAGAGGTTAGCTCGTTCTTAAGCAATACTTTTCATACTTTTGAGAATAGACTACTACCTAATGATGTTATCTTGCTTAGGAACATTGGAGAGGGTCATGAAGAACTTAGAGGAAGTGGTGGAGGTGATGATGACCAGCAAGGACGTCCAACACAAGCCAGAGGCCCAGTCCAACAAGAATTCGAGTCTGCCTCGGCCTCCAGGATCAGTCTGCCTTAAACTGGTCACTCAGGATGTATCCGGACTCCGTTTTCGATGATCCATATATGGATGAAAAGCTAATTTTATAAGGAAGCTAATCCAAGTGGTTTCACATCAAAACCTCTTTGGAATCAATGGGAATCGTCGAAACAAATCTGCGTCCAGAATCTATTAGGGTGCTGCGACACCTTCTTTTGGTCCGTTGGACCGTGTATCATGTTTGGGCCCATTAGGGGGCGCGTCCAGGGTAGGCGACGACCCTAAGACCTTTATAATCATACGCCGCCACCGTCATTAGGTTTTGGGTTTTGCTTAGATTATTATGTCAAGAATAGTTTCGCCGTTCATCGGTTTGTGAGACCCCAACTTCGTGAGATAATCTTTCATCTGCAATTTGGTTGTGTTCTTTCTTGTTCTTGCTTGTGTTCTTTGTTGCATAGGCAAGGATTAGCCTTCTTGGTGAGGTCAACCTGGTTCGTGACTTTGTTGATAACCAGAGGAGCTGTGGTGCTAAGATTGCAGGGTTTGATCTTTCGATCTGAAGCCGGATCGGTGTGTCATTCTCCGCCACAACGATAGTTACCATCACCTGACGGAAGATCGGGATCCCTGTCTCCATTAAGTGGTAATCAGAGCTAAGGTATACCGTCAGGTTCACTTTTATTCCCTAGTTTTGAGTGTTTCGCATTCGTCCCATAGTCCAGTGTCATACTCATTTTTCCTGTCCTAGAACCTTCCGCGTCATAGCCTTTGCATATTTTAGTTTCATAGTCCATCGTGTTGAGTTTGTGTCCTGGTCGAGGTCTTGTTGCTGGTTAGGTCGTGTTAGAGTCCAGTTCGTGTGTTTTCCCCATCGTTTCCATTAAATCTTTGCTGTTGTGACCAGTTTTGTGCACATTGTTCCCGTTTTGTCCTCTAATTCGGAGCCAATTTTTAAAACTGGTCTAGTTTTCGCATACGAACTCTGATTTCGATGTTCCATATATCAAAATCGATCAGAAAATTTTTTTGGATCCGTTAATCCCCACATTATCAGGGTTCAAAAATTTTAAATTGGTCAAAAACTGGTCACAAGATCCTCTTTTCGTGGTCATAACGTTTGTGTCGATTTTGAGCAAGTTTTCTGAAATTTCCACAGGCCACTTTTTCACTTGTTTATGCTCATATTTTTTGTGGTTACTTATTTTGTGCTCCTAAGTAAAGAAAAAATATCAAAAAAGTCAAAATTTCCCAAAAAAACAACGACAGCCCAAAAAATAGAAAAAAAGAGGGGCAAAAGAGGAACAATATCTAGAGGAGCACATAGAGAAGACCAAAGTGAGCTGTGTTTGCGTGTGCTGTCTGGTTCCTTGTTTGTGTTGCTATTTCCATCCATCATACTTGTTTTTCATACACCTGTCACCTTGCTATTCACCATACTTTTGTCACACACCTGGTACTTGGAATATTTTAGACCAGCAACGAGAACAAGTACTTTGGACTATAATTCAACATTACTTTCTGTTACTGACTTGTGTGCCAGATATACATATTACTCTTTGTGTGCCTTCCAAGCTCCACAAACTCTTCAGATTAGTACAGACAAAGGGCCTTGCAATCTCGGTACCACTGCCTCGCAGGTATCACGAACCAGCCGCTGGTTGTACCGCCCACTGCTTAATCCCCGCATTATCGGGGTTCAAAAATTTTAAATTGGTCAAAAACTGGTCACAAGATCCTCTTTTCATGGTCATAACGTTTGTGTCGATTTTGAGCAAGTTTTCTGAAATTTCCACAGGCCACTTTTTTCACTTGTTTATGCTCATATTTTTTGTGGTTACTTATTTTGTGCTCCTAAGTAAAGAAAAAATATGAAAAAAGTCAAAATTTCCCAAAAAAACAACGACAGCCCAAAAAATAGAAAAAAAGAGGGGCAAAAGAGGAACAATATCTAGAGGAGCACATAGAGAAGACCAAAGTGAGCTGTGTTTGCGTGTGCTGTCTGGTTCCTTGTTTGTGTTGCTATTTCCATCCATCATACTTGTTTTTCATACACCTGTCACCTTGCTATTCACCATACTTTTGTCACACACCTGGTACTTGGAACATTTTAGACCAGCAACGAGAACAAGTACTTTGGACTATAATTCAACATTACTTTCTGTTACTGACTTGTGTGCCAGATATACATATTACTCTTTGTGTGCCTTCCAAGCTCCACAAACTCTTCAGATTAGTACAGACAAAGGGCCTTGCAATCTCGGTACCACTGCCTCGCCGGTATCACGAACCAGCCGCTGGTTGTACCGCCCACTGCTTGTGTTGGTAAGAACTTTGTAAGAGCTTGGTAAGACGCTTCCATTTGCTGTGAAAAGTGACACCACTGCAACCACGTAGTCATTTGGTAGGGATAACTTTCACTTGTTTGTTCCTATTTTTGTGTTTTCAATGGCAGGAGGTGAACAGACTGGAGATAACAATCCTAAGGGTTTCAGCGAGTGTGTCAGCCAAGAGCAACTACAAGCTGTTGTAGAGGATGCCCAAAAAAGGATGAATGATGCCGTTAGGAAGGCCATCACTGACGCACTCATTGAACTCAACATTGGCAATAGCATAGAGAGATTGGACAAGCGAATTTCCACGCTAACCGACAAGGTTACTGAGTTGGAAACCTTTGTGCCGGGCAACAACGATGTCTCCGGCAGCAACACCGATGGTCAAGACATGGTGTATGATGCCAATGGGAACATAGGTCGAGCAGCTTTTTGACAAGAGAGATTACGACAACGTCTTCGCCACAACACGACATGCATGGGTGGTGACCACCACCACCACCATCAAGGTAATAATCACCATGTGCCTGATGATCCTTATGCTAAAATTAAGTTCACAATACCATCTTTTTCGGGTCATTATGATGCTGAGGGATATCTTGATTGGGAGATGACGGTAGAACAAAAGTTTAGTGCCCACCTTGTACCTAAGCAGCATAGAGTTAGACAAGCTACTAGTGAGTTTAAGGATTTTGTCATTATTTAGTGGAATGGGCTAGCTGCACAGAATGGTTTACCTGGTACGTGGGAAGAACTTAAGGTAGCTATGCGTGATCATTTTGTTCCTCCTTGTCATAGAGACTTTCATAAGAAATTGATACGTTTAGAACAAGGAGATAAATCTATATAGGATTACTATGGTGAGCTCCAAAAGGGATTGATGCGCTGTAGTGTTGTGGAGGGAAACGAAGATGCCATTTGTCATTTTTATTCGGGTTTGAGGCGTGAGATTCAGGACATTGTTGATTATAAAGAATTTAACACTGTCAACCAGTTGTTTTAGTTTGCTTTGCTTGCAGAAAAGGAATTGCAGGGGCGTGAATAGCAGGGCAAGAGCAAGGTCAGCACTAGCACATACACACCATGCTCGGCACCATCTTTGGGGCTGACAAAGCCAACCACTTTTTGGGCGCCTCCACCAGCGAGCAAGCGACCAGCAGCCTCTGGAGTTTCCGTTACACCTAAGGCACCTCCCGCACGACCTTCAGATTCATGTAAAAATTCTTTGCAGGTGCCTACCAAGAGTTCTTCATCCGTTGCATCGATGGGACGCACTTTGGGTATTTAGTGCCACCGCTACCATGGCATTGGCCATGTGCAGAAGGACTGCCCAAGTCAGCGGGCATATATTGCTACAGAAGATGGTTACATCAGCACCTCTGACATTGAGGATGAAGAAGAGCAAGATGCAGATGAGGACGACGATGAAGTCCTTGGTGACGAGGCCATGGCGTCCTATAGGAGCATCATTGTATAGCGGGTGCTTATCTCCCAAGTCCAGCAACCTGAGAAGCTACAACACCATAACTTGTTCCAGATTTTCTTCATCATTAGCGACCATCGAGCACATATCATTATTGATGGAGGTAGCTGCAACAATTTGGTGAGTTCTGATTTGGTCAAGAAGCTTGGCTTGACCACACGCCCACACCCACGTCCATACCATATCCAGTGGCTAAATGATTCTGGTAAAGCAAAGGTAACACAAACTTGCAGAGTTTCATTTTCCATTGGTTCTTATGTTGATTCTGTTGAATGTGATGTGGTACCTATGCAAGCTTGTTCACTCTTATTGGGTCATCCTTGGGAACATGATAATGATGCTACACACCATGGTAGAAGTAATAAATACACTTTTGTGCATAAAGGAAAGAAAATTACTTTGGTACCTTTGACCCCTGCTCAAATTGTATAAGCTGATAGAGAACGCGTTGTTTGAATGATGTTCAATCTAAAAATCAGCAAGTTGCTAATTCTATTTTCCCACCTAAAAAGGATAAGTCTACATCTATTTCTAAGCCTGAGGGGATTAAATTGAAGGGTGGTGTTATGCTTGCAACAAAATGTGACTTTGCTGAAATTTCTGATGATGATATTTGCTATGCTTTGGTATGCAAACGAGCTATATTTTTGCTTGATGATATTGTTAGCTCGGTACCTCCTGCTATCACTAACCTTTTGTAGGAGTATGAGGACATTTTTCCAGCTAAGATACACCTGGGGCTACCACCTATGAGAGAAATAGAGCATCAAATTGATTTGATTTCGGGAGCAACCTTGCCCAACCGTGCTGCCTATCGAACCAATCCCGAGGAGACTAAGTAAATTCAGCGGCAAGTCCAAGACCTTTTGTACCGCGGGTATGTACGTGAAAGCCTTAGTCCTTGTGCCATTCCTGTACTTTTGGTTCCTAAGAAAGATGGAACTTGGCGTATGTGTGTTGATTGTAGAGCCATCAATAATATTACTATTCGGTATCATCATCCTATTCCTAGGCTAGACGACATGCTTGATGAGTTATGGTTCTATAATTTTCACTAAGATTGACTTGCGAAGTGGCTACCACCAGATTAGAATGAAACTTGGAGATGAATGGAAAACTGCGTTTAAAACCAAATTCGGGTTGTATGAGTGGTTAGTTATGCCTTTTGGTTTGACAAATGCACCTAGCACTTTCATGCGCTTAATGAATGAGGTTTTAAGAGTTTTTATTGGTCATTTTGTGGTAATTTACTTTGATGATATATTGATTTATAGCAAGTCTTTTGATGAACATATGGATCACTTACATGCTGTTTTTAATGCTTTACGTGATGAACGTTTATTTGGTAACCTTGAGAAGTGCATCTTTTGCACGGATCGAGTTTCTTTTCTTGGCTATGTTGTAACTCCACAGGGAATTGAGGTGGATGAGATGAAAATTGAAGCCATAAAGAGATGGCTGGTTCCCCAAACCATCACACAGGTGAGGAGTTTTCTTGGTCTTGCAGGATTCTACCACCGCTTCGTCAAAGATTTCAGCACCATTGCTGCCCCGTTGCATGAGTTGACAAAGAAAGGAGTGGTGTTCCATTGGGGAAAGGCACATGAGGAGTCCTTTGACACTTTGAAGGACAAGCTTACACACGCACCATTGCTGCAACTTCCAAACTTTGGTAAAACTTTTGAGCTAGAATGTGATGCTAGTGGAGTTGGCATTGGAGGTGTTTTGATGCAGGATGGTAAACCCATTGCTTACTTTAGTAAAAAATTGCATGGCCCTATT
Organism: Miscanthus floridulus; assembly: GCF_019320115.1. Taxonomy (NCBI): domain Eukaryota; kingdom Viridiplantae; phylum Streptophyta; class Magnoliopsida; order Poales; family Poaceae; genus Miscanthus; species Miscanthus floridulus. Next base: position 40,409,572 of record NC_089589.1, read on the forward strand.
CTTAATTATTCCACGTATGATAAGGAATTATAAGCACTTGTTCATTCTTTAGAGACATGGCGTCATTATTTGTGGCCTAAAGAATTTGTTATTCGTTCTGATCATGAATCGCTTAAGTATCTTCACTCTCAAAATAATCTGAATCATAGGCATGCTAAATGGGTTGAATTTATTGAATATTTTCCTTATATTATCAAACACAAGAAAGGGAAGGATAATGTGATTGCTGATGCTTTGTCTAGAAGATATACATTGCTGTCCCAACTTGATTGTCGGATTTTTGGTCTTCAATCAATAAAAGAACAATATGTGCTTGATCTTGATTTTAAGGACGTGTTGCTTAATTGTAGAGAGGGACGTATATGGAATAAGTTTATGATCAATGATGGGTTTTTGTTTAGAGCTAACTGCCTATGCATTCCAGTTGGTTCCGTTCGTCTTTTGTTGTTGCAGGAGGCACATGGAGGCGGATTGATGGGGCATTTTGGTGCCAAGAAGACGGAGGAGGTGCTGTCCACACACTTCTTTTGGCCAAGGATGAGGCGAGATGTAGAGCGGTACGTGGCTCGGTGTGCCACATGTCAAAAAGCTAAGTCGCGGTTGAACCCACATGGTTTGTATATGCCTCTTCCTGTTCCTTCTACTCCTTGGACTGATATATCTATGGGTTTTGTGTTGGGTTTGCCAAGGACTAAGAGGGGGAGGGATAGTATTTTTGTGGTGGTTGATCGTTTTTCTAAGATGGCACATTTTATTCCTTGTCATAAGAGCGACGATGCTGTTCATATTGCTGACCTTTTCTTTCAAGAAATCATTCGCTTGCATGGTATGCCTTCTACTATTGTTTCAGATCGCGACGCAAAATTCTTGAGTCATTTTTGGCGCACGTTGTGGAATAAATTGGGGACCAAGCTGCTGTTTTCTACAACATGTCATCCCCAAACTGATGGGCAAACTGAGGTTGTGAATCAAATATTGTCCACCATGTTGAGAGCAATTTTGAAGCACAATTTGAAGATGTGGGAAGAGTGTTTGCCGCATGTGGAGTTTGCATATAACAGGGGAACATTCCACCACCAAGGTAAGTCCTTTTCAGGTAGTGTATGGTTTTAACCCCCATGCTCCTATTGATCTTTTGCCTTTACCTACCACAGAGAGAATACATAGTGATGCTCGAGAGCGTGCTGATTTTATTCATAAGTTGTATGAAACAACTAAAGCAAATATTGAAAGCATGAATGAAAAGTATAGAATTGCTGGTAGTAAAGGTAGAAAAGAGATTAAACTTGAACCGGGTGATTTGGTTTGGTTACATTTAAGAAAAGATAGAATTCTTGAGCTGCGTAAGTCTAAATTAATGCCAAGAGCAGCTGGTCCTTATAAGATCATTGAGAAAATAAATGATAACACCTTCAAACTTGAATTGCCACCCGAGTTTGGGGTTAGTCCCACCTTTAACATTGCAGATTTGAAACCTTATTTGGGAGAAGAAGATGAGCTTGAGTCGAGGACGACTCCAATTCAAGAGGGGGAGGATGATGAGGACATCACTTCTTCAGAGGTACCCGCTGATCCTCCAACCGTCATGCAAGGTCCAATGACCTGGGCTCGAAAGCGACAACTAAATTTACAGGTTTGCTCGTTCTTAAGCGATACTTTTCATACTTTTGAGAATAGACTACTACCTAATGATGTTATCTTGCTTAGGAACATTGGAGAGGGTCATGAAGGACTTAGAGGAAGTGGTGGAGGTGATGATGACCAGCAAGGACGTCCAACACAAGCCGGAGGCCCAGTCCAACAAGAATTCGAGTCTGCCTCGGCCTCCAGGACCAGTATGCCTTAAACTAGTCACCCAGGACGCATCCGGACTCTGTTTTTGATGATCCACATATGGATGGAAAGTTAATTTGATAAGGAAGCCAATCGAAGTGGTTTCACATCAAAACCTCTTCGGAATCAACTGGAATCATTGAAACAAGTCTGCGTCTAGAATCTGCCAGGGTGCTGCGACACCTTCTTTTGGTCCGTTGGACCGTGTATCGTGTTTGGGCCCATTAGGGGGCGCGTCTAGGGTAGACGATGACCCTAAGACCTTTATAATCATACGCCGCTGCCATCATTAGGTTTTGGGTTTTGTTTAGATTATTCTGTCAAGAACAGTCTCGTCGTTCATCGGTTTGTGAGACCCCAACTTCGTGAGATAATCTTTCATCTGCAATTTGGTTGTGTTCTTTCTTGTTCTTGCTTGTGTTCTTCATTGCGCAGGCAAGGATTACCCTTCTTGGCGAGGTCAACCTGGTCCGTGACTTGGTTGATAACCAGAGGAGCTGTGGTGCTAAGATTGCTGGGTTCGATCTTTCGATCTGAAGCCTGATCGGTGTGTCATTCTCCGCCACATTGATAGTTACCATCACCTAACGGAAGATCGGTATCCCCGTCTCCATTACAAGTGATATACACTAAAATGGGTGACACACATTGATCCAATCATGGAAAGGTAAATTGGAAACATAACTAAGTAGCAGGACAATAATAAAGAGAACTAGAATCCTAAGTTACTACTAGTCAAACACTATTCTAGCTAGTGACTATGACTATACAGATAAACCAAGATAATGCACGGTAGGATGCATTATCTTGGTTTACCTGTATGCCCTAAACTCACCTGGAGGATTGATTGGGCACATAACACCACAAGCCCTATGATTTAACAACTAGACCTATCGTGGGGGAATACATAGGATGGATAGGGCTGTCACCACCTACCAACTACCCTGATCTATTCGGAGGCATAGCCACATTGCAAGGTACCCCATACACAGCTGCACCAAACTTGTCTTTCTTTACTTTCAATAGTATAAGCACCACGCTTACACTATTTGATACTACCCTAGCCTCACATTAAGACTAAAGCATCAACTAGTGATGAATAACCCATGCTACTAAGAACCCACTTATCTTAGGAATATAAGCATAACCAAAGCATAACTAGAGCACAAGACTAATACTTAAAGTAAAAGAGTTGAAATAATACTTGCATAGAAAGTAACACACTAAAATAAAGTATTTACAAGAGAAAGACAAGCTATACTAGACTCCTGAGACTGCTCCAGAGCTCCCACCAAGACTAGCTACTACTAGAAGAGCTACATATTGAGAGAGTACAAAGAGAGATACATCTCTTCTTTATGTTGGTACAATTTACACTGGACATTTGAGCATGTGCTTCTTTGCATGGATCAAACCACCATATAATCAAGGGTAGATGGCATTTGAGCGTGTGCTTCTTTGCATGGAGGCATGTAATGGAGGTGGAGAGGGAGTGAGGCATCGAGCGGCATAGGGGTGGCGCTAGCTGGCCCCCTATGATAGGTGGGACATCCCTCCTTCTTCTAGAAGCTTGGCCCACATGTCATGAGTGGGTTTGGATGGTTGTAGATGTTTGTCATGTTGGTTGTATTGGCACACCACGTCAGTGATCCATGTGATGCTTCATTCAAGCCTTTGATGTTGAACTGACTTGAGATCAATGGTGGAGAAGCCTTGGAGGACCTCTCCCATGGATCAGTGATGTGACAGGGGTAGGTGGGGCACCGGGCGGCTCCCTTGTGGGGCTGGCCGACGTGGCCAAGTGGGCCCAAGGTCCCCTGCCACGTCCATTTGCCTCCTTTGTCCATTTTCTTCACCATTTTGCACAAATTTTGCTATAATTCCTGCATACAAATAATTCTACAAGTACAAGAGGAAATAGGTGAATTTTAAACATAAATCACTACCTATGTTGTTGTTTACTCCCATTTTTGGTGCAATGTTGATGGTCAAAATAGGCATTTAGTGATGGTCAACAAGCCCCCCCACACTAAACCTTTGCTCGTCCTGAGCAAAGCGAGAAAACAAAGATCCAGGTGCAACTTAATATAAACAAGACTTCAAAAGATATGATGCTAACATAAAAGATATACCAAGTCATACCTTATACCTTGTGGATTTGAAGTGTCTACCATGTCGCCTTGAGCGGTTGAAAAGTGGAACGGTGTTGACACCAAGTCATCACTATCCCCTATGAAGCATACTTGGAGTTTTTATAACTTTTGCAATTGAAAACTTAGCTCATACTTCTCCTCAAATGTTATTCTCAAATCACTCAATGGTATATATATCCTCACCAAGGCATTGGTATTTGCGTTCCTTCATACTTCTAATAGGCATATGTGGAGTTTGGGTAGGATAAAAGTAAAGCACACTTGCATTGCATATTTTGCTAAGTCAAACAATGGATCCATGGAGAAAAATATCATACACTCAGATCAAGGTGTGCATGTGTGTGAAAATGGAATAAGCATGATTACCCCATAGCAATTATTCTTTCTCCATCCTTCATATGAGAGCATGGCTAGTTTTTTTTGCTCGACTATGGACTAAAATATGTCCACATATTTTTTTTATGGACCTTCATGTGTTCACATTTTTTCTTTTCTTTTTTTCAATACTAGCCCATGCCTCATTTATGAGAATGGTGGAGAAAAGAACATGCCAGTAAACATGGAGTATTTATTTGGTGGAAATAGAAAGGCATGTTTTTGCTTACTTCCAGTGTAGAAGCATAGCATATATGGTGGAGTGTATGTGACCTTGATCTTAAGAGCATGATAAAATTCTCAACAAAGGTCAACAAAGTTTGACAAAGCTCAATACAAAGACAAGCAGCATATGTGGAAGGTTTTCAATAGATAACATGGTATTTGGCTTTGGTAGGAAATATCACCATTGAGGTGAAGTAAGGCGATTTTTTTTATGTTTTATCAAAACAGAAATCTCCAAGAGCTGACATAGAAAGATAGGATTTCTTTAGTCTTTACCATATCTCACTTCACAACAACTTAGTTGACATGTTTTCCTAATATAGATATGTCCACAAGGAACAAGTATATGAACAAGGAATAAACTTTATGTTGGCCAATCTTTATAAAGTCATGTTCATTGTTTGGCATGATTCACATTTTAAGTTTGATTTTAGTATATAGCATGTTTTCAACACATCAAATATATAAGAATAAAGCAAGAGTGGGTAGAGGGAGTGCAAACCAGCGTGCGAAAGTGGCGGAGGCCGGAGAGAAGAATCAGACAGCCTTCCTCACACTAGGACTTTTATGTCATTTGACATTAAAAGCCTAGTGTAGAAGTTGGGGCATCCCTCAGAGTGTACTCCAATGTTGGATGATGTTTGGCTCAAGTTGTTGTCACCTTTGTTGTGTTGAGCCTTCATCCTTTCGTGTTGAACCTGAAAGGTGTAGCGACAAATACCCGAAGGATACAAGTTCTACAAGATGCGTTTGTTCCCACTTTACAAAGTTACTTCTTTTTTCGAGTGAGAACAAAGAGAAGAGACTAAGCACGATTTTTTTTCAGAGTTCGTGGACATTGTACTCCCTTTGTTCTATTTAAATCTTAAAGCAGTTAGTGAACAAAGATAACCAAAGGGAACTTTCCCAAGAAGTATATCCCTCATTGCTCTTTTTGAGGAGAGGCTTTATTCAAGGAGTGGTTGCAAGCTTATTATGTAAAGAGACAATGCAAGTAAGTCTTTATTTTATTATTTTTATTTAAAAAAAATACTAAGACAAGATTATTCTAATTTATTATGCATGAAAGAAAAAGGAAATGTAAAATGCGAAAATTAAATATGGGATACATACCGATTTACCTATCGGCGAGGACTTGTTGTGTCAAGTCAATTGATGACTTCCCCATTGAATTTAGCTTGAATTTCTTCTTTCCGCCACACCATCTTGATCTTCATTTGGTTCTCTTTCCTACAAAGGTTAGTGGACAACATATACCCGAAGGAATCCTCGAAGAAATAAGGGTGGTACTCCTGTTTAGTTAGTATGGATAGTTTTTCCCATGTTCTTTAGTTCTTGCTTATTGTTTACCAAGTTCTTGCAAAAGCTTTCATCACAAGATTTTTTTTCTACATTGAATTTATCTCAAAAACTTATCCATCATATTTACAATTTTACATGCAACCACTGTAACATCCTAGTGTTAAGCATTGCTTTTGGGACTTGCATTTCATGAGCACAAGGATCATCCAAGCATTCGTCAGCATGAGCATATGGAATTTCATCTTATTCTTACATATTATCACATGTGATGTTGATTATATACATGCATATGGTTGTGACAATGTGTGACCAATGCAAGAGATGGTTGTGAGGTCACAGAAACACCTTAGGCACATCTAGGATGGTAAATGGAATAATGTTTGTATTCATGACATGGGCCAATTTTTCTTCTAAGTCCTAGTTTACTCAAAATGCCATTTTTCATTATGCTAGTTTGACCAAAGTTGAACAGTAGCTTAGAGTGTTTGCATGGCAGTGCACCCTTAATAAAAGTTGTAGTTCTTGACATGGGTAACAAACTTGTTTTAGAGCCATGAGCTAATTCAGTGCCTAACATAGTCAAAAATAGCTCCAAAGTAGCAATGAAATATTGTTTAGGGACAGAAATTTTGCTAAGTCTAAAGCTAGTTTTCAGTTTCAAAGTAGCATACTTTGGAGCATTGTAGTTTGAAAACCATTGTGAATTAGACAAAACTTCAAAAAAAGTATGGAATATCATTTTCTTACCTTGTACAACCTCTCCACCAAAGGATTTGAGATCAAAACCTTCCCCCTTAATAGAGCAATTTTTGGGAGGTGCCCAAGGCCTCCCCACCTTTCTTTCACGGGTTGGAGTGAGTGACCCGAGAAAGAAGAAGGGGGATGCAATCATTTATACAACGGACATTTGTAGGGGCGGCTGGTGATTGAGCCGCACCTACAAATCCCAGATATTTATACGTGCGGCATTTGTAGGGGTGGCTCAATCACCAGCCGCCCCTACAAATAGCAACACCGGGGCCGGCTGGTGAGTGAGCCGCCCCTACAAATCCTACCCATTTGTAGGGGCGGCTCGTATCACTAGCCGCCCCTGCTGTTCCATTTGTAGGGGCGGCTGGTCTCATAGATCCCAAGCACGCCACTGTAGGGGCGGCTCCATCACTAGTCGTCCCTAAAAAAATTTTGTCCCGTTGCTACAAACCGTTTTTCACGTAGTGAAAGTCATTCTAGGGCGCTTTTGACAAAATAAATCCTAATATTATTTCTTATCAAAGATAGAACACAGGAAAAAGATTCACATTTAACTACTTCAGTACAACCATCTGAATACAACTTCATTACATACATCAAATTATCTTTTATTAAATTTTTCATGATTTTTTTTTGTTTTGAGGTTGTATTTATTTAAACTTGTAGATGTTAATATTTTTTTCTAAAAACTCAGTCAAAGTTAAAAGAAGTTAGGCTTACGGTAAAGCTAAGATGAGCTTTTATTTGGAACGAGAAGCAATACGGAGTGGCCTGTTCAAATTGCTCCATATATGCCTGCCACGCTAAATATTTAACTTGTGGCAAGCAGAGCTGAATATGGTTGTGACTCAGTCTTTCACTTAGAAAATCCCAGGCTTTAGATGACAGAGATAGAAGATTCATAGCCCTAGTATCAATTTGCATCTGTATTACAGACTGATTGAAGTCAAGGTCCACAAAACTGGCTATACAGTGTGAGAGCATATAAATATGTTGAGATCTTTTGTTAACAAATGAAAAAACTAAATATATTTATTTGAGCAAGGTAAAACAACGGAAGCAACTCATGTAAGAACCATTTGAGCATAACTCGATACAAGCATCCGAATGCTTCTTGTTTTACACAGATATATAGATGCTTTAATTAAAACACAATAGTACATAGTAGCCTCTTGAAATTAGTGCAAGAGTTGGCAACTAGGAAATGCAGGTGGCTATCTTTTCAAGTGCGTTGTTCATATGCCTGCCACAGCGCAGGTCATGTACTGCAACACAATCGACACCGCGATGCCGATTCCATAGCCAGAACCAACAAAGAGCCACAACATGACAACTTCAAAGCTTTGGTTTGTAGCCGTAGTCGATGCTGGAGCGCTTGCACGACCTGAGGGGGGTTGTGTCAGGTTGCACCGCACAGGTAACCGGCATCCGTACAGTCCCAGGTTCCCGCCCTGGAAGGAGCTGCTGGGGCACGTGGAGAACTGCCTACCTGAAGGTATGCTGCCGCTGGGGTCGTTGTAGGAGAGGTTGAGGACCTCGAGGTTCGTCAAGGAGGCCATGGCCGGTGGGATGCACTGCGTGAGATGATTCCATGAGAGGTCAAGTGACTCAACATTGGACAGGCGACCAAACTTGGCAGGGATGTTCCCGGAAAAGGCGTTGTGCGACAGGTTGAGAATGTGGAGAGGCATTAGGTTACCGATTGTTTCTGGGATTGAGCCACTAAATCTGTTGTCCGATAAGTCGATCACCACAAGATCATATGGAACATTTATGTTTCTTAGGTATTGCTGTTTCATGGCCACATCGACCGATGCTGAATAGGGGAAACCAGCAAAATATGGATCTCCTTCCATTATTCCAAACTGGAGCCAATAATCGCTCTGCATGGCTTTGAAACCATCGAAAAGCTCAGCAGGAAGGACTCCGGTGAAGCTATTTTCTGCGAGGTCAATGATTTGGATACCGGAGACATAACCGGTGGCCATCAAATCCACATGGTTCTTGTTCCCATCAGGGATACTAAGTGGCCCATAAAACTTGTTGGATCTCAGGATAAGTAGCCGAAGGACAGGATTGTTACCAAGCCATGATGGGAAAACATCCACAAATTTATTCCCGCCAATATCGAGCTCTTCCAGGAAATTGCAGCTAGCAAGTGACCTTGGCAGACGCCCTTGGATCTGATTTCCATTCAAATCTATAACCACTAGACAGCATGATTCTCCCATCTCATCAGGCCATGTTCCGTTGAGGTGATTGTCTCTGAGATTTACTGCTTCTAGGGCATTACCGCAGCCTTTCAGGAGATAAGGAGTGACTGACCCGCTAAAGTTGTTACCAGATAGGTCCAGTTTTGTAAGATTATAATCTTGGTGACATTCCATATAAGGGATACGCCCGATTAGTTTGTTGTTTGCCAGTTTGATTGACCTAGCTAGCGACCTGGACCAGTCGGAGGAAGTCAGGGGTCTGATGGAAAAGAACTTGTTGTTGGAGTAATCAAGCTCCCTCCCTACGGAAGGGAACGGCACAAGTCCACCAATTTTATTGAAGCTGAGATCCAGATCATCTATGAATGTGTAGGCAGGGAGTTGACTTACTCTAGTGAATTGATTGTGGTGCAGGTGCAAGGAACTCATGTTTCTCCAAATCCAGTCTGGTATGTTGCCACGAATGCTATTGTTGGTAGGCCGCAAGATGCAAAATCTAGTTCAGTAATACTACTACTATTATTAGTACTATCGCCACGATCATCCGCGGAAACTGATAGCAAGGGGTTATTGGAGGCTCTTATGCTAGAGAGGTTCGTTAGCATCAAGGGTAGAGATCCAGTGTACCCACGAAATTGTTGGAGTCTACCTCTTGGTAGGTAAGAGCCCTGAGCTGGCAGAATGAGGTTGGAATTGCGCCTGTGAGCTTATTGTTAGACAAGGAAATATACTGCAACGTCGCAGATGTATTCTGGAATTCTTCAATATGTGGAAAGACAGTTACTGCTCAGGTCCAAATACTCTAATGCTGGCTGGGTGAATATGGATGCTTGTATTTCACCGGTGAATGAATTATGACTCATGTCCACTCTCTGGAGGTTGCGGAGCACATTTCCATCGCTCAGAGGAATATTCCCTGTACAAACAGGCATGGTCAGATAATTTTCTGTTTCCTCAGAAAACCAAAACTTCAGTAAAACCATTAACCGATTATATTCACATAGGAGGTAGCTAGGTTCAGTTATTTTTCGAATTCGGATATATAGAGTTTATTGTTAAACATTACTATTTTGTAAGGTTTTTTTGAGGAAACTGGAGGGGTTTGCACCCCTACAGAAATTTATTAAGATTAAAAGAGAACAGTTGTACCAACTACAAAACATAATACAAAAAGCCTGCACATAGAGGCTGAATCAGGAAACCAAGAAGGAAACTAAAAACAACAGTGCTAGCACTGCAAAGAGCCTAGCTAAATAAGATTTGCAATCCATTGATTAATCCTTGGCGAGTATTTCTTCTTTGCCCGTAGTAACAACAACTGGAATTCATCCATAAAGTTGTGTTTTGCCAACTGAATGTTTGGGCTGATCTGTCGACAAATTAAATCATTCCTTGCCTTCCAGATTATCCAACACATCAAAACTATGATCTCCATGAAGAAGGGCACTTGAAGCTGATCTTTGAAGTTCTGCAGATTCTCAAAGGGATCTAAATTGGGGTCAACCTGAATATTGATGAACGCCCAGCATTGAGAAGCAAAAGGGCAATCTAAAAGCAGATGAAAAAGTGATTCCTCAACATTTGCATTGCATAGAACACAATTGTAGTCCTGTAGCACCATGTTTTTCCTCTTTAGAACCCCCCTTGTGCTTATTATGTCCTTCAACACTAGCCAAAAGAAGACCTTATGCTTGGGCTGACAGGAGCATCCCCACAACCACCTGAATGCTGGGTGGATGTTAAGCTGACCACTTAGATGTTTATAAGTTCTCTTTACTGAGTAATTCACTACCGGAGACGGCTTCTTTGCTGAGTGTCCCAAACTTTGTCGAGTGCATTTTATCGGGCACTCGGCAAAGAGGCTGTTTGCCGAGTGCCAGAGAGAAAGCACTCGGCAAACAACTGGCACTCGGCAAAGAGATGGTTTGCCGAGTGCCGAGCACTTGGCAAACAATAACACTCGGCAAAGGGGTGGTTTGCCGAGTGTCAGGACGGCTCGGCACTCGGCAAACCAGAACACTTAGCAAAGGGCCACCTTCGTTAACGACCGGCAGACGCCGTTAATCCTTTGCCGAGTGTCTTTTCCTGACACTCAGCAAAGAGGCTCCTTTGCCGAGTGTGATTTTTGACACTCGGCAAACCATATTTTTTTCACTTTTGACCTCCAAACTTTTTCTGCAGTCCTCATACAATACATGGTACTCCATATTCCAATGTGGCACATTTCTCAGACTTTTTCTACATTTCTTTAATTTATTTCATTTAATTGAATTTTCGTGGATAATTTAAATTATAACTGCTAGTCATTCGAATAATGAAAAAAATGAATGGAAAATGATATTGATGTTATTTAGTATAATGTGAGGCCGTATCCAGGAATAGACCACCAATTTCGAATATTTTGTTCACGAAACATGACCACGAACTTGCGGTCGAGTTGCTTTTTAAATTCTATAAAAAGCAAACGAAGTCCAAAAATCATGAAACTTGTCAAGATGTAATGATATCATATGTGGAGGGTGTGATAAAAAATTGAGAAGGTTTCGCGCAAGTTGTGACGTACGATGCTTACAAACCGAGGAGTCTCCAAAGAAGTTTCTTGATTTCGCGAAACCTCAGTTATAATGTGAATTATCCAAGAAAATTTAATTAAATGAAATAAATTAAAGAAATATAGAAAAAGTTCGAGAAATGTGCCACATTGGAACATGGAGTACCAGGTATTGTATGAGGACTGTAGAAAAACTTTGGAGGTCAATAGTGAAAAAAATATGGTTTGCCGAGTGTCAAAAAATGACACTCGGTAAAGGAGACTCTTTGCCGAGTGTCAGGACGGCTAGCACTCGGCAAAATTTTTTAAAAACCCCCCTCTTTGCCGAGTGCCAGCCCCGTTGGTACTCGGCAAAGAATTTTTTTTTAAAAAAAACTCTTTGCTGAGTGCCAGGCCAGGTGGCACTTGGCAAAGAAGTAAAAAAAATTAAAAAAAAACTTTGTCGAGTGCCAGATCAGGGGCACTCGGCAAAGGAGGATTTAACCCCACCGGCTGGGCCGGCCCACACTCATGCACGCGCCAGCACCGCCGCCACCCGCGCGCCAGCGCAGCGCCGCTCGCTCGCGCCAGCGCCGCCGGAGGAGGAGAAAGAGAGGAGGAGGAGGAGAGGAGGAATAAGGAGGCCACCAAAGCAATGGCGCCTTCGCCCTCTTGTGCCCCTGCAGCGGCGCCGTAGCAACGCCGCTGGGGTGCGGCGTCGCCCCGCAGCAGCAGCGACCCACATCCGGCCATCTCGGTCGCCATTCTGCAGTGGTGAGCCCCTATGCCGTCTCCGCCTGATGGGTGTGGATGCATGAATAGATTAAGATGTCCCGGTTAGGGTGCCTTCGTGGACGCTGGTTATGGTGCATAGTTGCAAATATGAGGTTTAGCATGGATGGATTGTGGATGCATGGATTGATGTTTGTCATAAATTAATATAGCTTATGGAATATATTAGTAATGGGATACAGATCCTGAATTTGTAATCCCTAATCCTTGCTTATCCTGATTACGTTGCTAGGTGTTCCTTGCATAATCTTGTGCATGTCGGCCATCATGTCGTTCATATATATGTGCATGTCGGCCATCGTGTCATTGGTTTTCTTCTAGGTTTTGGAAACCTCATCATGTATGGGAGGTGCTGTCGAAATTTTGTATTGACAGTTTTGTGTTTCTTTTTTTGCAGAGAAGATCCCGTCAAAACGGAGCCGGAGTACCTCGACGACCCCGATCGCCTTCCTCGCCGTTGCGGGTCTGCCTGCACCACGTCGCCTCGCCACTGCACCGACCCACCATGGCCCCGCTAGCCTGACTCCACCGCCACCGTAGGTATAACCCCTCTTTCCATATCATGGTCGTAGATCACGTAACCCAGTTAGGCGTCTCCTAGTCTCTCCTAGATTCGAGCAAGCAGCACGAGCAGGATCCCGGCCATACGACCTCGGCAAGACACTTCACACCACCGGATGGAGGCACTCGAGGTTATTCCTAGTTTATTCATCGTTCATTGGTTTTTTCATAACTTTCCTTTGCATTATTGTAACATTGGGGTGAATATATTGTAGGCCCAGCTAGAACAAGAGAGGAGGATACGGGAGCAGATGCAGGTGAAGATGGAGAGGGTGGAGGCTGAGCAGGAGGCCGAGCAGTGGAGGATGGTGGAGATTCTTCAATACATGCAAACTCTTGGCGCCGCTACGGGTGTAGTTCCGCCACCTTCGCTATTCGCTCCACCTCCACCTCCACCTCCTCAATATTCTACTCCTGTGAGTATAAATGTTTTAGTTTGTATGTTCATGCTTACGGTCAAACCTAGTGGAGTATGAAAGTTTTGTTCATGTATGGTATATATTTATCTTGTCTCACACATGCAATCTCTTCTTCTTTGTACAGAATCAATCGGCGGCATCGAACGATCCTCATGCTTCAGCGAATCCTTCACCAAATCAGTGATGATACTTGTGGTTGTTAATGGTACTTCTATTTGCAATTGTGGTTGAAGATGATGGAGCACTTGGATTACTTGTGAAATTATTTGTGATATATTGTGAGACATGTGACATTTGTGATATATGTGATGTTTGTGATATATATGTGGTGTTGGTGATATATATGTGTTGTTGATGATATATATGTGATGTTGGTGATGTTTGTTATATATATCTTCTGTTTGTTTGGATGGGATGTAAAAAACAAATAAAAAAAGGTTGTTTTCAGTCACTTTGCCGAGTGCAATGGCCATGACACTCGGCAAAGTGACTACCTGGGAACTACCTAGGACCATGCTTTGTCGAGTGCAATGGACATTGTACTCAGCAAACATCACAAATTTGCCGAGTGCCATGGGCCAGGCACTAGGCAAAGGTCGCCTGTTTGCCGAGTGTCTTGTCAGTGGCACTCGGCACAGTGGCCACTGTGGGGGTATGGCCCCCAAGACATGGGCCGCACCATCGAAGGTGGCCCAGCCCACAAGATCAAGGCATGCACGACGCTGCTCGTGCGTGCATCGCAAAACATTGTATAGTACCAAATAGGCTACTTTACTTGTAACCCTACCTCCTCTAGAGTATATAAGCAGAGGTAGGGGTCCCCTAGCGGATAGGATTCATCACGATCTATCAGATCAGATCTACATGCAGATCAATACAATACACCAAAGACACAGGACGTAGGGTATTACGTCGATCAGACGGCCTGAACCTGTCTAAATCGTTGTCTCTGCGCCTTGTGTCACCATCTGGTTCCTGATCACGCGCATCCCCACCGACAAATCTACCATTGCGGGATACCCCTCGGTGGACTGCCGAGCATATTCTGTCGACAATTGGCGCGCCAGGTAGGGGTGTGCGCTTGATCCATGGCGAGCCAGATGGACCTCAATTCAACAACGCATTCTCGTCGTCAATCTCGTGGAGATCCATCTCGGTCCACAACGATGATTCATCGCTGCTACACCAGCCCCTGTGACAGCAGATCTGATCTCAAAACCACCTTCAAGGTCGCCTTCACCAACAACTCAGCGCCCGCCAGGTGCTCGCCGTCAACACCGACCAGATAACGCCATACGCCGCCGACCAGATGCTCCGTCCAAAGCTAAGTCACGCTTTAATATTCTTCTAAATATTCTCCAATCTCCGTATATCGCCATGATGTTTCTTAGAACTGTTTTCTCCATATTTGCTCTCCAAACGATTTTCCGAACCCTCGAACAGTCACGTTGATGCTCGAATGCCTCTAGAGATGGCCCAAGCTCCGGCTCCTCCCTACATGTGCTACAGGCTCCGCGCTCTGCGTTATGGGTGGTCGGCAGCGGCTCCTTGGTCACGCCTGTTCCTCCTACACGTGCACGGGCTCCACGCTCGACGTTATGGACAATGGGCTAGCTAGGGCTGAAGACTCAGCTACACACTAACTGGTCGAGCGGTTTATATTAAATATAAATATATTTTCACGCTAACTGATCGCCGAACTGCATACGTCGTTTCATCACCATTGCTGATTTTTCTCCGGAGTTTATTTATTTTTACATCATGTACTACCCGTTCTACATGTTTGTACTGCAGGATCATCATCCAGGTGATCAGACCACCTAGTGCTCGAATTTCTCCACCGATCAACTGGTCGGACCGCTTGGTTCATGGACTCTGTCGCCGACCAGTTGATCGGACTGTTCGCCGCTCGTGCTTCATCGCCAGCTACGCCGGTTACTCCTCGGCCCTCGGATTCTTCGTGCTCGAGGACTAAGTGGGCACACTTCACCGCACGGACGTCGTTAGCTATGTCGGTGCTCAGACCTCGCCGCCTATGCCGGGCACTCCTCAGTGATCGGACCTCGCCGCCTATGCCGAGGACTCCTCGGTGCTCGAACATCGCCGCCTATGTCGGGGACTCCTCGGTGCTCAGATCTTGCTACGTCTCGTCGGTGTGCTATCAAGCTGCTCCATGCTGTTCGGATCAGGGTGCGGATCTTGGGTAGCACGTCTGGGGTCTTGATACGCGCATGTTAGATGACATCAGCAAGCTTTCAGACTTCTTTGACCCTGCTACAAGATTCATTCTTCATCTTCCAGCAAGCTCGGGGACTAAGTGGGCACACTTCACCTTGCGGTGAATGTGCTTGTTCTCATCTTGAGGCTACGCTTGGGGACTGGTTGCCTGCTCGGCTGGTCTTCTACTTTATGACCCTGGCACCACGTGACTATGTCACCTACTGTTAGGCTCGAGGACTAGCTGTGGGGGTATGGCCCCCAAAACATGGGCCGCACCATCGGAGGTGGCCTAGCCCACAAGATCAAGGCGTGCACGGCGCTGCTCGGCGTGTACCGCAAGACATTGTATAGTACTAAATAGGCTACTTTACTTGTAACCCTACCTCCTCCAGAGTATATAAGGAGGGGTAGGGGTCCCCTAGCGGATAGGATTCATCAGGATCTATCAGATCGGATCTACATACAGATCAATACAATACACCAAAGACACAGGACGTAGGGTATTACGTCGATCAGATGGCCCGAACCTGTCTAAATCGTTGTCTCTGCGCCTTGTGTCACCATCTGGTTCCTGATCACGCGCATCCCCACCGACAAATCTACCATCGTGGGATGCCCCTCGGTGGACTGCCGAGCATATTCTGTCGATAGCCACCTTTGCCGAGTGTCTAAGTCAATGGTTCTCGACAAAGCGGGTACCTTTGCCGAGTGCTTGACCTTGACACTCGGCAAAGCCGCCGTCACGGTGGCGCTCGCCGTCACGGCCACTTTTCTTTTCTGAGTGTTGGATTGGCACTCGGCAAAGCCTTTGCCGAGTGCCCGATAAAGTGCACTCGGCAAAGAGGTTTTTGCTGATAAACTGTTTACCGAGCGCCCTTTGCCGAGTGTAACACTCGGCAAAGGCTTTGCCAAGTGTATATTGGCCTTTGCCGAGTGCCTCAGGCACTTGGCAAAGAAGCCGCCTATGGTAGTGATTCTCCGAGTTCCAAATGTAGGACCATGTGTCAGGCGTGTTATTGACACTGAAGCCATCTAAAATGTTTTGTAGATGAACCATCTGCATATGTGCTTGTTGTGACAGGGTCAAGTGGAAAAGACTGTGAATGAGTGAAGCTGCCATTCCATCAGCAGTGATGATTTTCTTCTTCTTTGCAAAAGAGTAGAGATCAAGGAACCTTTGGGACAAGATTTCATCTCCCCAAAGATCTTCCCAAAAATAGCAGAACTAACCATTATTTAACAGGACTCTAACCATACCTCTGAACTTGTCCAAGAACTTGAGAACATCTCTCCACCAAAAAGATCCTTTTTTGTTGTCCCCAGGTAGCTTCCCATTGCTATAATATTTTTCCCAAATCAGTAGAACCCAAGGGATGTCTACCTTGTTGAAGAATTTGTGTAATGGTTCATGAGCAGAGCTTCATTCTAAGTCTTGATATCCAATACCCCTAGGCCTCCTTGATCTTTGGATTTGCATACACTAATCCAGGCTGCTTTTGGCTTTTGTTTGGCATTGAAGTCAGCACCTCTCCAGAGGCAAAGTTTCCTGAACTTGTCAATCTGGTCTATCACAGTCTGTTGCAGTAAGAAAGTGCTCATGCAAAAAGTGGGCATTGCTGATAACACTGAATTAGTGATTTCTAGTCTTCCTGCCTGATTTAGGAAAATTGAGGTTGCAGCTAGCCTTCTTTCACATTTACTTATCAAAGGAGAGAAATCAATAATTCTTGCCTTGGTTAGACAGAGGGGTAGTCCCAAATAGGTGAAAGGGAGACTTCCAGTCTCACAGTTGAAAGTTCTTGCAAGGTGTTGAAGTTTTTTTGTGCTTGTATTTTTTTTCGAACACGCAGGAGAGCTACGTATCATTATATTAGAAGAAGAAAAGAAATAGTCTTACAGAGACTAAAACCCGCAAACACCCACACACACCCACTAGACCATAGAAGCTAAATCACCGGAAAAGAGTTACAAGGACGACCATGAACCCCCCCTGCAGAAACCTAAGTTGCAGTTCAGGCAGAGATTAGGGAAATCCCCTTAGCCCCTGCCACACTCCACCAAGCAGCCTCCTCCTTGGCCAGGTACAGGACCGAGTTAACATTTGGGACTGCTCCATTGAAAACACAGTCATTTCTGTGCCGCCAAATGCTCCAGGCTCCTAGGATGACCAGAGAATTCAGACCCCTTCTTAGATCACCTTGAACAGCACCATCAATCTTTCTCCACCAATCATCAAAATTCTAATCAGCAGGTGTTGGAGCAAGGGTTGCAGCACCAAAATGAGAGAGGAAGGAGAACCAAAATATTCTTGAAAAAACACAGCCTACAAGAAGGTGATGAAGATCTTCCTTAAGCTGGTCACACAGGACACACATTTCTGGATGAGGGAGGCCCCTCTTTGCTAACCTGTCTGCAGTCCAGCACCTGTTATGGGCCACTAACCACATAAAAAATCTGCATTTTGGGGGCGCCCAAGTTTTCCAAGTTCTCTCAAAGGGTTCAAAAGAGATGGCTCCATAAAACAGGGCAGTGTAGGCGCTCTTTGCTGTGTACTGGCCTGAAGAGGAAAGCCTCCATAAATGTCTATCAGGGATGCTCTCATTCAGCTCCACCCTAGATAAAAGATCCCAGATATGGATATACTAAGATAGAGCAGCCGCACCAATTTCTCCCTGTAAGTCCTCTATCCACCTATTCTCAGGAAGGGCCTCACTAACAGTACGTTTACTCAATCGCCTTTTAGGAACCAGAGCAAAAACAAGAGGAGCAATCTCCTGGATTCCCTGACCATCCAGCCATTTGTCCTTCCAAAACAGGGTATTAGCCCCACTTCCCACTTCTATACGACTGCGACCGAGATGAGCCCAGCGACCTCCTTACTGACCTGGACCGGCAGATTTGCCCAAGGTTTGTTTGGTACACTCCGCTGCAGCCAAGGCCATCTTTCTTTCAAGGCAATCCCCAATGTTTTGAGATCAGTTATTCCCAGCCTGCCTAATTCCCGAGGTCGACAAACCTTGGGCCAGGCAATAAGACAATGACCCCCGTTTGCTTCTTTTCTTCCCATCCATAGGAAGGACCTTCTAATCTTATCGATGGCTTTGAGAGCCCAAGGCGGAAGATCAATTGCCATAGCCACATAGATTAGGATACATGTAAGCACAAATTGCACCTGAGTCACCCTACCAGCACGTGTCATCAAATCTGCCTTCCAGCCCGGAAGTTGTTCAGCAACTTTATCAATAATGGGTTGGACCTGCTCCTTGGTCAATTTTCAGTTGGACAGGGCCAAACCCAGATACTTGCAAGGGAAATCCAGAACCTCACATGGCAGCAGGTTTTGAATGAGGGTCAGATCCTCCTCAGCACAGCGAATAGGCAAAACATTGCTTTTCTGAACATTGGTTTTAAGGCCCGAGGCTTCCCCAAACAAATGCAGAAGCTTTAAGGATAAGTTTATGTCTGCTGCAATGGGCTGGAGGAAAAGGGCGACATCATCAGCATAAAGAGAGAACCTATGCTGAATGGGTCGCCTAGATAAGGGCTGCAGCAACCCGGCATCCACAACCCTTGTGAACATCAAATTCAGGACATCCATAACTAGAATGAAGAGCATGGGAGATAGAGGGTCTCCCTGTCTCAGACCAGTTGAATCACCAAAGGTTTGCAGGAGGGCTTTAAGAGTCCATAGCTACCTGCCACATGCCTCCATTACAAGCAAAGTATCATCAACATACTGGATTATTGGGAAATCATCTGTGTATCTTAAGGGTATTGGCAGGTTCAGCAGCCCCTGAGTTTTGGCTTTGTTGATTACTGACTAAAGGAGGTCAGCAGCTAGAACAAAATGGAGTGGTGATAAGGGGTCACCCTGTCTGACCCCTCTCCTACAGTGGAACACTTTCCCTAGGGTCCCATTTAAGAGTACTGAAGAAGTACCTAAGTCAAGGATAGCCTCCATCCATCTTTGCCCAAAACCCTTTGCTCTTAGGATATCTATCACTGCCCCATGCTCTATCTTGTCAAAGGCCTTTTCAAAGTCCAATTTTAGAATGATGAGTTCTCTTTTGGACTTGTGACAAATGTGAATGTATTCTAGGGCCCAAGCCAGGCAATCTTGGATAGTTCTAGATTTGATGAAGCCATACTGGTTTTGATGGATGATGTTCTTGATTGGTTTTTGTAATCTGTTGGCTAGAATCTTGGTTAACAGCTTGATGGAAGAGTTGAGCAATGAGATTAGTCTGTAATCAAACACCCCTTGAGGGCCATCTTTCTTTGGAATTTGCACAATATGGGAATTGTTGATGCTTCTCAAGCAAGTTTGTCCACTGTAAAAACCTTCACACAACTTGAAGAAATCATCTGAGATCAATGACCAGCACCCTTTTATGAATTCATTACTAAAACCATCAGGCCCTAGGGATTTGTTATTGGGTAGGTTAAGTACAACTCCTTCAATTTCTTCCTTTGCAAAAAGGATTTCCATCCTTTCCAGGTTTTCACTAGGCTGCAATAACTGACCAAGGTCAAAGTACACACTGGTAGAGAACAGAGCTTTACTCCTGGTGGGGAACCCCCTCTAGTCCCGGTTCCCCACCCGGGAGCAAGCATCCGGGACTAAAGGGGGGTCCTTTAGTCCCGGGTCAGGAACTGGGACTAAAGGAGGACCTTTAGTCCCGGTGGGTAACACCAACCGGGACTAAAGGTGCCTCCTGACATGCCACGATGGCCGACACCTTTAGTCCCGGTTGGTAATACGAACCGTGACTAAAGGTTTTTTTCTTTTTTCTTTTCTTTTCATTTTTTGTTTTCTTTTCAAAATAGGTTTTTGAAGTCGTATTGTACGCTGCTAATTATACATTTATACGCGCGTATAGTATGTTTCGGTTCAAGCACAATGAACGTATTAAATCACACAATTCAAGCATAGAAATATATATATATATATATATATGCATGCATGCATCATATATATATTTACATGCATGCATGCATATGTGTATTTTACATTATGTTATTTCATGTGCATATATTACAAAAGATTGCATTACAGTTGTTGTGATATAACAAGTTTCCTCTCATCCTCTAGCTTGGCTTCCATGGCAGTGTTGGGTCGAAGTAGAACTCACCCTTGGAATCGATGACCTACTCATTAAAAAATCCGGCTATAGACTCTTGAATTGCTTTGATTTGGTCTTGCCGTATGACCTTTTCCTCCAACCATCGAGTCTACATGTTTGAATTAAAGGAAAATAAATTAATATATGTACATATATATATATAAAGACATAGTAACACAATCAATAATAATAATTAAATGAATATATAGTGTATTTTTAACGTACTTTGAGTCTCTCTGTAGGAGTTCTTTGGGAGTCCACCTTGATAAACTTGCAAACATAGTAACCATAGTAGTTGTTCCCCTGTTCCTGCCTCAGACACCACTTTACGAGAAAAAGATTTGTCATCCAATCTGGTGATCTGGTGAAAGCTATATGTTTAATTAATAAAGATGATGCGATTTAGGGGACTTACTTTCAAAGGGATTACATTCAGTGGCGCTTTGCATTTTCCCATGTGTTGCTTCTCAATAATGGTTTTCCAAACACTGCCCAATAAAAAATTTGCCACGTCATCAGATATAGTTAATCATCATATTTGTGTGTATATATAGTTGCTAGAGATACAGAAATTACCTCTGGATAATATCTATCATATCTTGGTAGTCTTGTTGTGGTTTTCTCATCGAGTCATAGATTATCAAGTGACTTTTCACCAGATCGATGTCCATCAATATCCAATGATTGCTGCATGTGTTTATAGGATATAACGCATAACACTCATTAATTAACTAGAATCAACATATGAGCCATTAAGGATGATCGACATTATTAACACTCACTTGAAGTTGTAGGGAAAGAGTATATCCTTCTTGTGGCGTTGGTTTACTAAGAAGTTCATGAGGTTACTCTCTGACTCAGACTTCCAATTAGTCTTTGGAGTAACTGGGTCTTTGAATACTATATGGGGATCAACAAAACCAATTTCATTGCAGCCTTCCTTTCTGAGCTCTGTCATTGTAAATCTGCATATATATAGTACTTGTTAGGATAATTTATATGCATATACACACATATGATGAGTTTAATAATAGATCAAAAGAATTATTACTTACAGGCAATAGCAGCTAATGATAACTTTGTCTAGAGAGGTCAGGTGGCATAGTTGATGAAATTCTGCAAAGTCAACATACATAACATCATCGCCACGGAACCAATGTTCGTCTCTAATTCTGACACCAACGTAGAAGTCTCCACCGGTAGATGCCTGCATGTACTACTTGTTTAGCATGTACATTTGCGTCCCCAGATCAGATAAGGCTTGAGAGTTGTATAGACTCTGGCCTAGTACAAATTTTTTCTTCCAAATATCAACCTCCGCCGCACTCTCAATGTTTCCATCACCAAACATCTGGTAAAGGTCGAGACCAGTCTCATCAATAAATTCACCAAGGTGATCCAAATCGACATCCGGAGGTATGTTTGTCTGATGCATTAATCCTAAATTCGAACCATATTCATTACCAACAACTAGCGGGGGGACTAATTGGTGTGATTGTTGTCCGAGTTGGGCAACTCCTTTCCCTGCCCGCTTCTTTTTCTGTGCCACCTCAATTGACTTGGTGAGAGTGCGGTCATAGTCCGTTAATGTTGATTTGGACGGCTTATGAGATTCCCGTTGTTGTTGCTGGTAAGAAGCCACCCTTTTTCTTAGAATATCTAGAGCTACGAAGAAGTACGGTTTCTCCGGGTTTCTCCTTGCTTCTTGATTCTTTTTAAGTTTGTCATAGAATCTAGACATATCTTTTTTATATGCATCAGTTCCTTCTTCCTTCTCTTCAGATATTATTTTGGGAATAGCCCTTGGTTTCACGGTGGCTTTCTTTGCCGGCGGGGACTGGTTCTTCGTTTGCGGGGCTGGCCTCTTACTAGGCTTCTTGGTAGGCCGGGGTGGGGGAGGCGTTGGAGACCTCCTTGGAGGTGGTGGCAGCGGCATTGGAGACCTCCTTAGAGGTGGCGGCTACGGCGTTGGAGACCTCCTTGGAGATGGTGTGGATGCAGCCTCGCCTTCCAACACAATGTCATCGTACAGAGCACTATGATGATCTGATTGAACAATTAGATTTAGGTTGGGGGAGGATCTGCTACAAAAAAAGGAATGATATATTATTATGAGCAGATTGTTAATTATTTAAGCCAATATAAATTAATGATGTAGTGTTTTCATCCGCACCTATGGTGAGGTAGTTCAGGAGGAGGTGGAGCCAACATCCCGGGAATGATGATGTAGCGCTTGCGCCATAGAATGAATGTCTTCTCTGCTTCTCCCAGAGTCTTCTCGCCATCGCCTCCAGGAATGTCAAGAGGCAAATCACTAAAACCTTTTTTAGCTTTATCTACCGAGATGGTAGCATATCCTTCTTGGATTATATTCCCATGAATCCTTGGTGTCTTGGTTCGGTCGATAGGATTAACAAGACCGATAGCCACCTTGATTGTGGAATTCCCCTTCGGAATGTGTAGCTCACACGATGTACAAGGTTCAGTGACGTCATCCACAGGAAAGCGCAGTCCTGTGTCCCCTTGATTTGGTATCTCTGTGGAAGCGCAGCTGCTTTTCAACTGAATAGATTGGCTAATGTTGATTCCTAGCTCTGATGCCTGCTTGCTTGCACTCACTGCTATTTGCACTTGCCTTCTGATTTCCTCCTGCATTCTCGCTTCAAGGTTTTTTCCCGCTCCTGTGCTTCACGCACCGCTTCCTCCAACCTCTGGAGCTGCTGTGCCTCTTCTTCCTTCTTTCTCTGGCGACTTTTGTAGGAAGGTCTATCCTGAGGGAATCCATGCTCCCATGAGACACTTTCTTTGCCTCTAGTTCGCCCACCATGTTCAATAGTCCCGATGGCGTATGTCAGCTCATCCTTCCTCTGTTGGGCCTGAACGCACCACTAGCAGTAGCTCTCTGAGCATAAAACAATCTTTCTGCTGCTTCTTGCAGTCTTGCGCCATAAATGCACTTCCCTGTCTCCTGGTCCAGTGTTCCCCCATGAGCGAAAAACCAATTCTTTGCACGCTCTCCCCACTCGAGTGATTCTGGTGTGATACCCTTAGCAAGAAGGTCTGCTTCCATTTTGTTCCACTTCTTAATGGCAGCCGGGTAGCCACCTGATCCCAAGTTATGGTGGTATGTCTTCTGTTGGGCATTACGTTGGTTCTTTATCACCTGACTCACACCCTCTTCTGAAGTCTTGTACTGTACAAACTCATCCCAATAGGGCCTCTGCTTTGAGATCGGGCCTGGGACAGTAAAATCTGGTGCTATGTTCTTCTTGACATACGTCGTGTATAGGTGTTTCTTCCAAGTCTAAAACTAGGTGGCCATCTTCTTCATTGCCCAATCCCTAACTCGCTCCTTCAATTCATCACCATGTATTATATCATCATAACCGTCTGTTTGGAGCGTGAAATGTACCAAGACATCTTTCCAAATTAACGTCTTGTCACGATCGGAGACAAAACTGATATGAGGAGCATTGGTCTTCTTCTTCCATTCGCGGGTACTGATCGGGAGCCGGTCCCGTACAAGGTAACCACAGTGGTGCACAAATTTCATTTTATTTGGCCCCCTGGTTCGCCTGTATCCACATTGAACTCCGAGATGATGAAGCGGCCCTCTAATGGCTTTTTGGGACCTCGAACATTTTTACTCTTCGTTGTAGTTGTTGATGTCGATCCAGAGGGCTACGAAACATAAACATTATTTTTAATGTTATGAGCACACATAAGACATATGATAATATATATAGCTAATAATAAAAAATATATACTTGGCCAATATGTTGTTGCTCATTTTGTTCAAGAGCTAAGTACTGACTCCCGTCATCTGCATCCTCTTGCACGTTATTTTTAGCACCATCATCGCCGGCAACTTGAGTGCTAGTGTTGATCAAATTCATCATCAACTCCACCTCATCCATGTTTCTCGGGTCAGCCATCTAGCTTCAAAAAACAAAACCAATATATAGTACGTCAAATCGTTGCTTACATGCATAAAATCTTCTGCCGTATAAACCCTAAACCCTAAACGAATAGGTTTTGACGGGTGAAGGTTGGTTTGTATGATAAGAAGAATCAGGAAGCGAGTAGGTTTTGGCGGTGGTCCCGCCTGAAACAAAAGGGGGGCGTCACTACGCATTAGGTTTTATTAAACGGAAAATAGCGAGCCTCGCCTAAAAGAAAGGGGGCATCATTGCGCGTCAAGTTTCTGAGAACAATAAACGATGAGCCTTGCCTAAAAGAAAAGGGGGGCATTGCTACAAACCAAAGTGACAACAAAATCGCACTGCATCCTGACTCGTCGAGTAAACAGCTCCAAATAATGTTTACAATGATTGGAACCCTCGAAGAGGTTCACAACAACACCCCAAATTTACAACAAATACAACAACACACGTTACATCGATAAAAAATAGACATCAAGTCGATCCTTGGCGTTGGAACTCCCAAACATCAGGAGCATCCTCTTCAAAACACACCTCGCATGCCATATCCCTCGCCATCTCCATAACTGTATTTTCAAGCACACTCTCAACCACTTCATCTGCTACACCCTTCATAGACTCAGCTATATCATCCACAACCACCTGCAAACCAACCTTCACCCACCAAAAATGATCGAACGAGGGCGGCATAACCCTAAACCCTAGGGCGAATGAGGGCGGCAGTGCTCCGCCATATAAACCCTAAACCCTAGGGCGAACGAGGGCGGCGGTGCTCCGCCGTATACATAGAAACGCATGGCGCTTATACATAGAAACGCATGGTGCTTATAGATGGCGCGTATACACTGGAATTTTTTTTCTGTTTCTTTGGCGCTTTCTTTCTTATAATAGTTAGTGCGACAGAGAATAATGCCCGTCTGAACGCCATGTGCGACGTGCCATGAAAATTAGTTAAGTATACGTTTGGGTTTGTGATCAATACACACATTTGTTGACGTACGTACGTATGCAAGTGACAACCAAAGTTTCAGTAGCTACTGTATCAATAGAGGAGCATGCACGTAGGAGAAGAAAACGTGAACAACAGTACGTACGGTTACCATGATCGTGAACTTGCCTAAAACATGTGTTTCATGCATGGAGATGGAATAGGATCAGAGCAAGCACAGCGTGCTCCTCATCATCATATCGATCTGTTGTGGTCACGGTGTAGCCTAGAGATGGAATGGAGCAAGCAGCGTACCTTGGGAATGGAGGAGAGGAAGCCGCCCGCGCGTGTTGGCGGCCTCGTCGTTGCGCCGTGTCACACGTGAGGGTACCGGCGGTGTGGCCGCGTGTCTAGCCGGGGCGGCCGGGCAGCAGCTGGCGTCGCGAGGTCATCGGCGCGTGGGGTGGCGTGGGGACCGCGGACGCGCGCGAGGCGGTGGCGACGACCGACGTCGGGCGGGGTGGCGGCGGCGTCCTCGGTGTGGTGGGCTGAGTGGCGTGGGCACAGGGGGAGAGGAATCGGCGAAGAACGCAAGGAAGAAGATGGCACTGGTATATATATGCCATGCCCCTTTACTCCCGGTGCCATCCCTCCACCGGGAGTAAAGGTCCTTTACTCTCGGTGCGTGTTACCAACCGGGAGTAAAGGTATACCTTTACTCCCGGTTGGTAACACGCACCGGGAGTAAAGGTTTTTTTGGCGGGCCACGAAACTGCAGCCCACCTTTACTCCCGGGTGGGCTTCCAACCCGGGAGTAAAGGTGGGCTGCAGTTTCGTTTCCCACGTGTTTTAAGCAAATTTTTTAATAGAAATGAAATAGTCTTGTTAAATACATAGTAAATTAAATAAAAGGCATAAAATTATTTTGTTAAAAATATGGATTTTCTTTTTCTTTATTGCACATAGGAAAAATCTATAACCTAACTTTTTTTATTTTTTGTTACAATTATAAAACATAATGTAACTAATATTTATTATTTCCTTAATGCAAAAATGTAGTGTTTAATTAAAATTATTAAAACTATTGGTTTTGGACAGGAAATTTGTTTTCACATCATTTTAACGTTAATATTTTAATTTTTCATCACTCAATATCCTAATTTACCTTTTTGAGAGAGAAATCCCACCAAATCAAACATTGATTTAATTTGAAACATGACATAATAAACATCTGAATTCACAATTATTATATAATATCTCAAACACACACTACATTAAATCACTATATCATCAAGTGGGCACAACAGTGAACTTCTTCTTTACGTATGTCCCTTGGTTATGATCGCGCCGTAACCATGGAGTGTCCTCATCATTTACCGAGATGCTAGGGTCTTTGTTCACTTTGAAGGGCGGAATTCGGTCATCCTTTTCATAATCTTCTGACATGTCCGACTTGTCCTTAATTCCCACGATGACTCTTTTCCCTGAAAGAACTATGTGGCGCTTTGGCTCTTTGGTTGAGTCATTATCGTATTTCCCTCTTTTTGGTTTGGTAGACATATCATTGACATAGAACACCTGATTCACATCCTTGGCAAGGACGAATGGTTCATCTTTGTACCCAATATTACTAAGGTCTACTGGTGTCATTCCATACTCGTTGTCTATTGTTACCCCGCCTCCGGTCACCTTGACCCATTGGCACTTGAACAATGGGATCTTCAAAGTAGGTGCATATTCTAGTTCCCATATTTCATCTATGCGTCCATAATATGTCTGCTTATTCCCATTCGGGTCTGTGGCATCTATGCGGACACCACTATTTTGGTTGGTACTCATTTTATCTTGGGCTACTGTGTAGAATATGTTCCCATTTATCTCGTACCCTTTGTATGTGACGATATGCCATGATGGTTGCATAGCCAATAAATACAGTTGCTCATGGATGCTCTCATCACCTTGACATTTTTTTCGCAACCAACCGCCGAAAGTTTCCATGTGCTTACGCGTAATCCAAGCTTCAGTCTTCTCTGGAAACTCGGATCGTAAGAGATCCTTGTGTGTCTCAATATACGGATGTACCAAAGAGGAGTTCTGTAGAACTATGTAGTGCGCTTTATTGAAATAATCATCATCCATACCAATATATGTTTTCCTCCCTAGTGTCCCCTTTCCGCTTAGTCTCCCCTCATGTCTCGATTCAGGAACACCAATCGAGTCAAGGTTGGGAATAAAGTCAACACAGAACTCAATGACCTCTTCTATTCCATAGCCCTTGGCGATGCTTCCTTCTGGCAAGCACAGTTGTGAACATATTTCTTCAGGACTCCCATAAATCTCTCTAAGGGGAACATGTTGTGTAGGAACACAGGACCGAGAATGAAAATCTCCTTGACTAGGTGAACTAGGAGGTGTGTCATGATATCAAAGAAGGAAGGAGGGAACACCAACTCAAAGCTGACGAGACATTGAACCACATCATTCTGTAGTTTAGCTAGATCAGTTGGATCAATTGCCTTATGAGAAATTGCATTGAGGAATGCACATAGCTTCATGGTGGCTAGACGTACATTTGGAGGTAGAATTCCTCTTAATGCAACTGGAAGTAATTGCGTCATGAGAATATGACAGTCATGGGACTTTAAGTTATAGAATTTCTTCTCTGGCACATTTATAATACCCTTTATATTCGAGGAGAATCTAGATGGTACCTTGATGTTGTTTAAGCATTCAAACATGATTTCCTTCTCCTCTTTGCTTAGAGTGTAGCCGGCAGGACGTAAGTAATGATGTCCATCATCTGTCTTCTCTAGATGCAGGTTGTCTCTTTCTCTCAAACAACGCAGGTCCTGTCGTGCTTCAAATGTGTCCTTAGGCTTTCCATACACACCCATGAAGCCTAGTAGGTTCACACAAAGATTCTTCGTCAGGTGCATCACATTGATCGAGCTATGGACCTCTAGGACTTGCCAATAGGGTAGGTCCCAAAATATGGACTTCTTCTTCCACATGGGTGCATGACCATTAGCATCGTTCGGAACAGGTTGGCTGCCATGTCCTTTTCCAAAGACGACTTTCACATCATTGACCATATCGAGTACATCCTCATCGGTTCGGTTGCGAGGCTTGGTCAGGTGGTCTGCCTTTCCTTTAAAATGCTTGCCTTTCTTTCTTACGGGGTGATTTGCAGGAAGAAATCGACGATGGCCAAGGTACACGACCTTTTGACATTTTTTCAAGAATACACCTCTAATATCACCGAAGCAGTGTGTGCATGCATTATATCCCTTGTTTGACTGTCCTGAAAGATTACTTAGAGCAGGCCAATCATTGATTGTTATGAACAACAATGCTCGCAGATCAAAGTGTTCCTGTTTGTACTCATCCCACACACGTACACCTTCTTTATTCCACAAAATGAGAAGTTTGTCAATAAGTGGTCTTAGGTACACATCGATATCATTGCCAGGTTGCTTCGAGCCTTGGATGAGCATAGGCATCATAGTGAACTTCTGCTTCATGCATAACCAAGGAGGAATGTTGTAGATACTTAGAGTAACAAGCCAAGTACTATGACTACTGTTCTGCTCTCCAAAAGGATTGATACCATCTGTACTTAAAGCAAACCTTAAGTTTCTTGCATCATTTGCAAACTTCGGGAATTCTCTGTCGATTGCTCTCCACTGGGACCCATTGTCTACCTTACGGTCTTCTTTGTGCCATCGCAACAATTTTGCATGTTCTTTGTTTCTGAGCAGACGTTTCAAGCGTGGTATTATAGGAGCATACCACATAACCTTGGCAAGGATTTTCTTCCACGGACGTTCGCCCTCAACATCATCAGGGTCATCTCGCCTGATCTTATACCGCGATGCATGGAATACCGGACATGCATCCAATTTCTCGTACTCATTGCCACGGTACAGGATGCAGTCATTAGGACATACATGTATCTTCTCGATTTCTAGCCCCATAGGACAGACAACTTGTTTTGCTTCGTAGGTAGTAGCGGGCAATTCATTGTCCTTCGGAAGCATCTTCTTTTGGATTTTTAGTAACTCTCCAAATCCCTTGTCAGATACACCATTCTTTGCCTTCCATTGTAGTAATTCTAGTGTGGTTCCCAACTTTTTCTGCCCTGCATCATAAGTTGGGTACAACAATTTCTTGTGATCTTCTAGCATCCGCTTGAACTTGATCTTCTCCTTTTCACTTTCACATTCTCTTTGTGCGTCACGAATGACCTGACAAAGATCATCAGCCGGCTCATCTTCTGCGGCTACCTCTTCTTCAGCTTCTCCCATTGCAGTATCATTGAAGCACGCACCATCGGGAATATATCATTGTCGTCCCATTGTTCTTCTTCACCTTCTTCCATTACAACAACGATTTCTTCGTGCTTTGTCCAACAAATATAGTTTGGCATGAAACCTGACTTGAACAAGTGTGAATGAAGAGTCCTTGAGCAAGGATATTCCACCGTATTCTTACATATGGCACATGGGCAGCACATGAAACCGTCGCGTTTGTTTGCCTCGGCCACACGTAATAAAGAATGCACGCCGTCAATGAACTCTTGGGAGCGGCGATCAGCATTGTACATCCAATGCCAGCTCATCTGCATTACATGACATAAATACTATATTAAAACCTAGATCATAATTAATTATTTATACAACATGCGTGCCACCACAAAAGGTACAAATTTATGAAAGCATCGCTACAATGTAGACAATCCCAACTACCACTAAAAGAACTAAAGCTAAAATACATTTCAGGAGCACAAGGATTTCGCGACCAATCTCAACTAAAACAGACAGATCCACCGATTGTGCAACATCTTTGGGCTTCTTCGGCTGGATCACTGCCTCATTAGCCGTCGTATCTGCCTGTTGTGCAAGATATTTTTGCACGAGTTCAACATACTCTTCCTCCTAGTAGAAGCCTGAACATCGTCCACTGCCATCCCACTGAAATTAAAACAAAAAATTAGAACTTTAATCACAACCATCATGAAAATAGGTATAAACTAACCATAATCATTAAATACGATAAAATAACTCACATTGCGATCCGGACACTTGTAGAAGATACGATCTTTGTTGGGACCCTCCTTCTTCACTCGGTACTCTATCACAATCTTCGTCTCATCACGACACTTGCCGCATAGAATGAGAGGGAGACCCGGCCTAAGTCGCTTTGGAAACCCATGAGAGGCCGAGGACCCGGAAGCAGTTGCCATCTACTCTCTATACTCATTTTTTAATACACTATAAATTTCTCATTTTATAAACAAATAAAATTATGAAACTATAAAATTATCTATATCTCTAAACAATGAAGCAGTTGCCATCTACTCTCTATTCTCATTTTTTAATACACTATAAATTTCTCATTTTATAAACAAATAAAATTAAGAAACTATAAAATTATCTATATCTCTATACTCATTTTTTAATACACTATAGCTCAAAAACATGTTTTAATAAATAACCATCCGTACTAGTTGACCTTGCTTACGTGATCATCTCGGCGAGCATTTCTCCACCGGACGGCACCGTACTTGGTCAAGGAAGAGCTCCGATTCTACGAGGAAGAGAACACGGTCTTCCACGACCATTGTCGCTCTCCCTCGTAGAATCAAAGCTCCTCCTTGATGTCTGTTACCGCTCGACAGAGAACATGCTCACCGAGCTGAACACGGTCCGCAAGTTCAACTAGTACGGATTTTCTATAATTTTCTAACTATTTTCTAAGTTTTTCATTTCATAAAAAGTTAAAATAAAAAGTACGGTGATTGACAGACTACTGCGACGATATCGGGACATGTGAATAAATAACCATCCGTACTAGTTGAACTTGCTTACGTGATCATCTCGGCGAGCATTTCTCCACCGGACGGCACCGTACTTGGCCACGGAAGAGCTCCGATTCTACGAGGAAGGGAACACGGTCTTCCACGACCGTTGCCGCTCTCCCTCGTAGAATCAAAGCTCCTCCTTGACGTCCGTTACCGCTCGGCAGAGAACATGGTCGCTGAGATGAACACGGTCCGCAAGTTCAACTAGCTACTTTAACCTTCTTTCATGTAAATATGCAAGTTTGAAGTGATTTTGAGCTCAAATTGCTTACAAATGAAAAAAAACCACAATAAAGAACCATATATATATAGTGAACAAAATGAGATAAGACAATGGTGAAAAATGAGAGTATGAGATTGGTAACCTTTACAACTGAAGAACCGACGGAGGAATCGAAGAAATCGACGGAGGAATCGAAGAATGGATGGAGGAACAATGGAGGGAGGAAGCAAGAACACTAGTGCAATGAGCTTCAAAATGTGCTGAGCTCGGGCTCGGGGAGGAAGGAGACGGCTGGGATATAAAGGGGGGACCTTTAGTCCCAGTTGGTGGCTCCAACCGGGACTAAAAGTAACTTTCCAACCCCGGGCGCAGCCACGGCCCGGGAGTAGACCTTTACTCCCGGTTGGAGCCACCAACCGGGAGTAAAAGTATACCTTTAGTCCCGGTTGGTGGCTCTAACCGGGACTAAAGGTCCCTGCCACCTCTGTCTGGCGCAGTAGCCGTTGGGCAGGGACCTTTAGTCCCGGTTGGAGCCACCAACCAGGACTAAAGATATCTCTAGTCCCGGGCGCAAAAAATTCCAAGACTAGAGCCCATTTTGACCGAGGATCAAAGGTCTGTTCTCTACTAGTGACATTTGCATGA
Source organism: Miscanthus floridulus (assembly GCF_019320115.1). NCBI lineage: Eukaryota > Viridiplantae > Streptophyta > Magnoliopsida > Poales > Poaceae > Miscanthus > Miscanthus floridulus. The sequence goes on from NC_089589.1 coordinate 40,441,665, forward strand.
ACTCAGTTTTTCCCATTCTATCTTTGAAAGCTGTCAACAAGATTTCAGCTTTAGCCTCATGACTATAAACCTCAATGCCCATATTATTTTTCGGACATGTGATGCTATTTTTCCTATGCCTTATTGTTGCATGGGCATGAAAGAATTTTGTACCTGCATCCCCTTCTTTAACCCATCTTATTTTTCCCCTCTGTTTCCAGTATGTTCTTTGTTGTTTTAGTAACAGGATCAATTTTTCAAAGATTAGATTCTTGAAGTTCCACTCAGGCAGGGATAATCTCTATAAAGTTCCATAGTCTCAAGCAGTTACAACACCAATTTGATATTTTCAATGGTCCTCTTCAAACCTGGTAGCTGCTCTTTCCAACTCCTCAGCTCTTTCCTTAAGTTCTTGAACTTTGCTGTTATTCTCTTGGCTGGGTCAATTACATGATCAGGAGCTGACCACCCATTTACTGCCACTTGAGGAAACTCTTCATGACTTAGCCAGTAATTTTCAAATCTGAAAATGATTGATTGGGGAATTGTTGTGCTGATCTCAACCACACACGACCAATGGTCAAATGTTTCCATGACAAGGGGTTTGACCAGGGAATTTGGATATTTAGATGTCCATGAGTTGGAGGTGAAAAACCAGTCCAGTCTTTCTAGTAGTCGGGGGAACTGTTTGTTTGTCTAGGTGAAGAGCTTGCCATGTAGAGTTAGTTCTATCAATCCAAGCTTGTTGATGGCTTCGTTAAACGCAAACATTTCATTTGGGTCAGCTCTCTCTCTATTTCTATCTTCTGGCCTTCTGATTTGGTTGAAATACCACTAACCAATCTATGTCAGGTGGCATATCAATCTCACCAAACCATTCTAGGAACTCTAATTTACCAGAGGGGGTGCACGGAGCATAGATGGTGGTTAGGATCCATGTATCATTGCTGAGCTTGGAGGTGAACTCAATGGAGAGGACATAGCTGTTGCTGAAGATCGATCAGGTTGCCAAGGCAAAGGTCTTCCAGGCTACAAGAATTCCACCTGAGGCTCCAATGGAGGGAAGGTACTGAAAGGCATCAAAGTCATGGGGACAGAAGTTTTTGATGTTGTTGTTGTCAAAGCCCTCTCTTTTAGTTTCCTGGAGGCAAATGATCTCACTTTTACTCTCTGTAATCTTGTCTCTGATGGAATTCCATTTCTTGTCAGAGTCCTCTGACATTCCAATTCAAAATCTTCCAATTCTTGTTGTGAGTCATTTGAAACAAGTAAAATCTGAAACAAGGGGGGGCAGGAAGACCGACTTCCATGCAGGCACCCAAAGCCAGAGTAAAAACCAGGAAAAATCAAGAAGCACTAGCACAATAAAAAAAGATAAAGCAGCAAAGGTAAAGAGCAACCAGCAAGAGTTTACATAACACCACCATCAATAGACACCAGTTTAGATTACAAAAGCTTGGACCACAAGCAGGTGCACAAAGGAAGGGCAAAACAAAATAAGCAAAAGTCCCAATCCACCACCCAAGTTTAATGATCTTCATTCTTGTCATCATTCCTATCCTTCTTGCTGTCCTTTCCCTCTTTGCTCTTCTTCATTTTCTTGCCCACTGGCTCAAGATTGTTATTGTTCATGACTGTATCTTCTTCCAACTGGTCAGCCTGCAGGTTACAAAGGGTAGTTCCTATCTCCGTGAGAGAGCACAGTGACAAGGTTAGCAGTGTGGTATTGCAACCAAGGCAGTTTTTGACTTTGCAAATGTCAGTTTTGAAACCATTACTGCTTGCTCTGACCCTGTTGCTTCGTCTGGCAGCAGAATCAACAACAGGGGTTGCTGCCTTGGGCTTTCTTCCTCTCTTCTTATTAGGTGACTGTTTCTCCACTGGATCCTCATCAATGGCCTCTTCTATCTCCTTTGCAAGCATCAATTCAGAGCCGAGCAGCCCACACGAGTCAGTTTCAGATGGTTTGCAGTTGATAGCCGGAGGAGCGCAAGTGTCTCCATCCAGGTGTAACAGCCTAGGCAGGCCAGACTCAAGCAAAGCTTTGGCCCACTTGTGATGGGCCGGGGCCTGCAGGATAGCCTGGAAGAAGCCCAACCAGGCTGAAGGGACCTCTATGACTGCTTTGCTCTTTGAACTGGCACCCTCCCCCAGCTTTGGCGCCAAATCAGGTACAGAGGTGAAAAAAATTCTAACCATTCCCAACTGAATATTGTTCTGAAAGACTAGGCCATCCACCCCAGCAGGCTGAGTCTGGATATCATCCTAGCCTTGGACTGCATTGGCCAGTTTAATTTCCTCAGGCTGAACCTGGACAGCATCCTGGGCAGCATTCTGATCTTGTGCATCATTCAACTAATTGATTTCTTCCATGTCCATTAGGTCTTCTTCCTAAATTTCAAAATGAGTTTTCCATGGGTGCCTGCAGTATAGGTAACTCAACATTCATCTGAGGTTCAGGCTGGGGTTGTTGCTCTTGCAGTTGCTGTTGCGCTTCTACTGGTTGTGGCACCAACTATTGCTCATCAATCTAGTCATTTTCCTGTGCAGGATGTATAATCATCTCCTATGGGTCCTCCACCATGGGGACCTCATTCAGATCTTGCTGGATCACAATGGGCTGCTGTATCAGAGGTCAAAGGTTGAGTTGTAAAAGCTGCTCACCATTCTGCTACTGTGCAGGCAATTCTTCTGGCTATTTCTGGCCAATCCTCCTGCCCACCCTGATTCTCCTGAATGTCTCCTGCTCCAACTTGCCACCGCCCCCCCCCCCCCCCCCCCCCGCTGGGGGGTCCATGATCATCAGGCATTGGAAGAACAACCTCTTCTCCAGGTGGCCCAACTACCAAGTCTTCATGCTGCAAGATTTCAATTTGTATTGTCCAGGACTGCCCATCATAGTTTGGTGAATCAGAAAACACAGAAAAGTGGGGGATTGATTCAAGGTCAACCACCCAAGCTCGAACAATCAGTCTTTGCTAGATGATCCGTATCATTATCCCAGCTAACAGCTCTAGCAAAGGGGCCCAAGACCGTATCAATGAATTCTTGCTCTCAATAATCCTCAGGGAGGCCCATTAGCATAAGCTAGCAGTCTTGATTGAAAATGAGCCTTCTCCAATTCCTACCCTGGTTATGTCTAACAAAAGAGAAGTTGACGTCCCCATAAGGGCGCGGGCTCTCAAGAACGAACCTATCTCTGTCATGATCATACTCGGACCTTGCAAAAGCTTAACTTAGGTGAGTGGGCTGCACATCCTTAATCTGAGTTCTCCTATGAGCCATGAACTCTCTGACAACTTCTTCAACGATGGGGAAATGAAGCACATTACCCGGCAGATGAGAAATCGTGACGATTGCCAAGTCCTCGTTTCTTGGCCTGGGTCTTCTCGGAGCCACCGCTCGGACCATCATGGGCCGATTGGGGATGTTCTCAATGTGCATCCCCCTTGGCTTGAAAGGTGAGGGGTCGGCGTGCTGGTATGCCATGGCAGTGCAAGCTTGTGCAGCAGCTGGAGCTTGGTTGGGCGGCAATGGCGCTTGATTATCTCCATCTTGGTGGGGTTTTCTTGAGTTGGGGGAGCGACAGTGTTAACCAGCGGGGGGTGGCATTAACTGTGGAAGACAGAGGGCCAGCACGGTCCAGTTGCACCTTGCCAAGGCAGAGATCAGTCTCTGACACGCCGGGATCAATCCTTTTAGACCCACTTGCCATGGTGAAAAGAGTAGTTGGCCAAGAAATTGTTACTGGAGCCAACGGTGGCGTGGCTTGCGAGGTGGACGCTCTGGTCCTCGCCCAAGCCGAGAACGACTCGAAGATAGGTGGGCTCTGCCGAAGCAGCCTAGTGGCCAGTTCCGTTTCCCCAGCGCAAGGCCCAATCTTCTTTCCATTACTCAACGCAGTAACTTCGCTAGCTTTACCCCCTAAATCACTCTGTTGACCTGTCCAATTACTCCCATTGGGACAAAAGAGGGCAATATGTCCCCTGCGCATGCATGCAAAGCCTTTGAGGGCAGTTCCGATGCTAAAAACTACGTATAGTTTCTATACCTATTAATTTTCATAGACACTATGTATAGAAACTATGGTTCCAATGGATAGTTTCTACAGAACAACTTTTTATCCAATCACATACACTCTCTCTCCATTCGCTACCAATCACATCCCTTCGTGTCTTGGTTCTCGTGTAGACATGGTTTCTAACTTAGACCCGGTTTCTATGATTTTTGTTCTCTGTCTTCAATAACTACCTTGCCACATCAGCAAAATGCTTAGGTGGCAGTACAATTAATGCCCATAGAAACTATAGTGGTTTCTGCATTGGGAGTGCCCTGATAGCGGATTTGCACGCTTCTCTAACATGTCCCCCTTCCAGGCAGCGCGAGCAAATCCCAGGCTTTAGAGCTCTTGTAAGATCTCTTGCAGAAAAGCTTTGACTCATCTCTGGGACAGAGTTTAAATTCAAATTCGGGCGGGTGGCGGTGGGACCTGCATGACCATCCTGACCAATCGACGACCCCCTATTGCCCATGGTCAGGTTTGACGCATTCTGAAAATCCAAACGCTTCAAAACACTTGTTCTTGGCTGATGAACTGCGCTCGGAACTTTGTTAGCTCCAGTAAGCGGAGGTGATCTTACAACATCAGCAAAAGAGACATTGGGACGGCGATCAGCGCTGCTACTTCCAACTGTAGTCCACTTAGCCGCTTCTTCCACGCAGAAGCTTTTCCATTCTTGAAACCAATTCGGACCACCATTACCCCAAAGGTGAAAGAAAATTTTAAACGAAGAAACCTCGAAAGAACGAAGCTTAAGAATGTGAAACCCCACAAGACTCGAAGAAACCGAAAAACGAAAGACTCTGTCAGCAAGAGCAAGAACATCGAAATCTGCCACGGATCCCCCAAGCGTGGCTTGGAGAACAGCACCCACAGCAGCCGGCGAAAGTCTGAACCTACAGCGACCGAAGGAGGCGACCAGGAAGAAAGCTCGATCACCAGCAGAGGGCGAGACAGAGCGGCCAAACTTGTTCCTGATCACCGACTGGACCCAGATTCCAGGCCGAGACCTAAGGCCAAGAAGATCCATTGCAGAGTCGGGAGTGTCGCCGGAGTCGAGGGAGTCACTAGCAGGGGCTAGCAGCATACTACGGGAGAGACAAAATTCCCCGAGTGTCCCTGGCTTCCCCGAGTGCCAAAAATCGGACACTTGGGAAAGAGGATCTTCCCTGAGTGTTGCATTCGGGGAAGAATTGCACTCGGGGAAGAGAGGCTTTCCCGAGTGCCACAGAGAACCTGGCACTCGGTAAAGAGAAGCACTCGGCAAAGGCCCTCTTCCCCGAGTGCAACACTCGGGGAAGATCGGCACTCGGCAAAGAAACATGCTACTTGATCTATGCGGAGATGTTTGGGTTTTAGGCATCCGACGTTGCAACTTCGTCGAAACCTTCTCGATTTTTTATCATAGCCTCTACATGCGATAACACGACGCCCAGACAAGTTTCGTGATTTTCGGACTTCGTTCGGATTTTATATAATTTAAATACACTTTTCCCGCAAGTTGTTCGTCATGTTACGTCAACAAGATGCTCGACATTTCATGCGAGTTCCTGGATAAGGCATCAACATACACCAAATATCATTAATATAATTTTTTGAATCACCAAATTCCATTATTTCATGCACCTGCAGTTCAAATTCGAAGTATGCAAAAAAATTCAACGAAACGAAAAAAACTAACGAAATATAACAAAATAAGTCAAAATTGTCCCAAATATGAACATGCAGTTTTAAACAATGTGGGAAGGCCTCACAAAAAAATGAGGTAAAAAAACAAAAAAAAACAAAAATTCTTCCCCGAGTGCCTTCCCTGGCACTCAGCGAAGAGGCTCTTTCCCGAGTGCCAGGACAGGGCACTCGGGGAAGACTTAAAAAAAAGGCCCAACAGGCCTTATCTAAACCTAACCGGCCACCCCACCCCACCCCACACCCGCCAGCCCGCCCCGTCCGTGCGCTACCCCGCCGCCGCAGCTCCCTCCGCACGCCGCTGCCGCTCGCCGCGCACCCCCCGTAGGCCCGCGCGCCCCCCGCAGCCCCCGCGCCGCGCGCCCCAGCAGGCCCCGCCGGCGCGCTCCTGCAGCCCGAGACGGCGTCGCGCCCCCGCAGCCCCCGCGCCGCGCGACCCCTCAGGCCCCGCCGGCGCGCCCCCGTAGCCCGAGACGACGGCGCGGCCCCGCCGGCGCGCCCCTGTCCCTGCGCGTCGGGGCCCGTCCGGCCGGCGCGCCCCCTCCCCAGCCCCGAGGCAAGCCGCCTGGCCCCTATCCGTCCGTCTGTCCGTGTGGAGCCCGGCCCCTGGCGCTGGTCAGGGAGCAGAGAAGGAGGAGGTAGGTGGAGGAAGGAGGAGGAAGGAGGAAGAAGGGGAAGGGGAGGAGAAGGAGAAAGAAGGGGAGGAGGTGCCACCGTCGCCACGTCTTGTCCCGTTGTCGGCGTCTTCTTCTCCGCGTGCACGTCCCGCCAACGCCCAAGGTATACGAACCATCCCGTTCTGGTTGTCGGCCATCGCGCCGTTTATGTGTTGACGGCCTTCATGCCGGAATTGTGGATGTGTGGGCCATCGTGCCCCAAATGTGGACGTCGGCCATCGTGTCGACGGTTTTTCTTGCAGGTTATCGAAACCTCCCCATGCAGGGGAGGTTCTGCCGAAATTTTGTACTTATAGTGCTGTTTTTCTTCTTTTGCAGAGCAGGACCTGTCGCAGGGGAATCGGAGCACCTAGGCGACCTCGATCGTCTTCGTCGGCGCTGCGGTCCTACCTGCACAGCGCCGACTCGCCACTGCACCGAATCGCCACTGCGTCGCTAGCCTTTCTCCACTGCCACCCTAGGTATAATTAAGCTCTTTTCCTTACCGTTGTCGTACGTAGATCGGTGTAGCCCAGTTAGGCGTCTCCCGTCCGAAACAGATACGATTGGAGGTATGCGGATCTCTGCATATCTATGACCGTATCTATTTCGGATTGTCCAGGTGTAATTGGACAGCCCGCGGATGGGTAGATGGGTTAGTTTCCATGTTCTGCTCGGAGGATGAGGACCCAGAGATACCCTCGTTCGACCACTACGCCCTCTTCCCCACCGCTGGGCACCTAAACTTGGCGGATCAGGTGCTTACAGAGTTGTGGGTAAGCCTTTCTCGCTCTACGACCCTCAATTCATTGCATTCATTGGACATTCTTGAAATAAAATAATGGATACCTCGTGTCTTTATGCAGGACTTCTTCAGATGCCAGCCGGGACAGGAGTTAAGGGCGCATGAGGTGGCTGCCGCTTCCTGTAGAAGGCGTGTCTCGGACTTGTATCACGAGTCCCGCCTCCAGGCGCACATTGACTACAACGTCACCTACCGTAATAGAAGAATGAACAGAACTCAGGCAAGAAGAGAGATAGAGATTCTGACAAGGGAGCAGTACCTACAGGTAAATAGAAAACATCTCCTATTGATCTCTTTTTAGATTAACTATGCCTAATTTGATCTTCTGATGGCTTGTAGGTGATTCCGAGTTGGTGCGCCACCTTTCCCGATTGCTGGGCTGCTATAGTGGACAGATGGTTGGACGCGGACTGGCAGAAGGCGCACCAAGAGAAAAGCGAGCACCGTATGCTGATGCCAGGTGTACCTCACCATCAGGGCAGCGCCACCCTCAGCAAATACAAAAAGACATATGTAAGTCTCCACCACTTGTCTAATCTAGCCGCGCTCAATTCTGCATGATTTCTAACCACATGTTGTCTTTCTCGCAGGAGGCGGCACACGGTGGCCAGCCAATTGGCCAACTCACGACGTATGCTCTGGCCCACATGGGCCCGGCAAAGTCCAACATCGAGTACAACCCAGATGCGGGCCTAGAGGCTTACACCAACTCCAGCGTCCACACCCGCCTCAGTTCGTACACGGAGGCATCAAGGTTAGTCCACGGGTCGGACTATGATCCGAGGACCGAGGAGCGCCTTGATCCTGAGCTAGTGATGAGGATTGGGCAAGGCAAGAAGCATGGGCGGTTTTACATGGGCGATGGCATCCTCGAGACGGGCTGTACTCCTCCTCTCAACTGCCTACGAGCAGCGAGCACGAGCTCTAGCATGCCCATAAGCCAACGGCCGACAGCGGTGGCTTCAATCCAGGTAAGTATTCTAGTTTCATTCGTCGTTCTTTCACTTTTACGTTCCTTAGCTCTGCATTATTGAAACATTGGGGTCAAATGTTGCAGGCCGAGCTGCAGCAACTTCGGGCTCAGCAGAAGAGTTTGCTAGTTGAGAGGGAGGCTGAGCGGGCCGAGCGGGAGTCCGAGCGTCAGAGGGTACAAGCTTTGGAGGCCCAGCAAGATGGTTTGCTCAAGTTCGTGCAACAACTTGGGCAGAAACAAGGTTGGGAGATTCCAGCAGAGCTGCTTGCACCACCACCACCACCACCATATCGTCGAGAGTCTACTCCAGTGAGTATGAGTATGGATGTTTTACTTTCTTTGCTCATGCTTAGTGTCAAACCTAGTGATGGCCTTCGTGCCGGATTTGTTGATGTGTTGGCATTCGTGCCGGATTTGTTGATGTGTCGGCCTTCGTGCTGGAAATGTGGTTGTCGGCCTTCGTGCCGACGTTTTTCTTGCAGGTTTTGGAAACCTCCCCATGCAGGGGAGGTGCTGCCAAAATTTTCAACTTTTCTTTACACTCCTTATATTTTTATCTTGTCACTCACGTGCAATCTTTTCTCTTTTTTGCAGCATCAATCGGGTGGGGCATCGAACCATGTCGAAGGGTCGCCGGCATCGCACGTCGGGCCATCCCCACCTGGACCGTCGCCGGGATCGCACGCTGGGGCGTCCCACCCCTCACAGTCGCCGTGAGCCGCCTTCGGAGTCGTTTTTTTGTATTGAACTTGTGAACTTGGAATAGTGTGTACTTTTGAACGTGTGGTTTGTAATATATTGTGGATTTCGGACAAATTTGGTCGTTTGTGATATATAAATGTGGTTTGTGACATATTGGTGTTGATTTGTGGTTTGGTTTGTGATATATATATATATATATATATATATATATATATATATATATATATATATGCTTTGTTGTTTACGTGGAAAAGCAAAAAACAAAAAAAAAAGAATTTTAGAGGTGGCTTCCCCGAGTGCCTGTGCTGTGGCACTCGGGGAAGAGGGATTTTTATAAAAAAAAACAAATTTCTTCCCCGAGTGCCTGAACTTCGGCACTCAGCAAAGAGTATTTTAAAAAAAATTCGAAAATCTTTCCCGAGTGTTGCACTCGGGGAAGAAAATCAAAAAGGCGTCAAGTCTTCCCCGAGTGCCAGCACGGCACTCGGCAAAGCCTTCCCCGAGTGCACGATTTTTGACACTCGGGGAAGGCGGCTTTCCCGTGAGAGGATTAGCCGGAGGCTCTTCCCCGAGTGTTGCACTCGGGGAAGGCTTCCCCGAGTGCAACTCGACCTTCCCCGAGTGCAACCGGCACTCGGGGAATCCAGCAGTTCCTGTAGTGGCAGCAGCCCAACCAAGAACCTGGAGCCCAAGGTTTTTTTTTCCGGAAATTAAAATTTATCGGAGGTCATAGATAATCGGGATAAGCATGATATATCGGAAATATCGGACCAAATTCAAAAAATTCAATTTTTTTCAAAAAAGATTGTAGAATTCGACTTAAAACTATTCCTAAGCTATTAAACATCACTTGTCCACAGATAAAAACAAGAATAAAACATTATGAGTGCATTAGATAGGTTCTACGCCGAACGTTGCTAAGTCCCACATATTACAGTCCATTCTATAGCATATATAATAAGGTCCACTACACTCAATAGCACATATTACAGTCCATTAGATCATATTACAGTCCATTAGATAGGTAAGTAGTCTCAAATTCATTACAAAATATAGGAGTGCACTAAAAGCTAACAGCACATCCACTGAAGTGTGCCATGCACCATCCAGATCTTTTCCTTTGATATTGAGCCTACACCTTAAAAAATATTGACATTGACAATTTTCAAACTCAATGAAATAAAATCACAATGACAATGCGATGTTAGCATATAAAAGGGCCATCTGACCTTTTATAGGCCGTAGATGCTCTTGACAATCGGCTTTCTTTTCCTAGTTGATCTTGGCCGTAGACGGGTTGGTTCCCCATGATTAACACCTACAATGTCAAATATAAATAACTCAAGAGCATAATTGTAGGATACAAAATCAACTATCACCACATGTATGCATTTTTATGTCACATGTGAGTTGATTTTAGTCACCTGAACCACCTGGTACATCTGTACCAGCTGTAGTACCACCACTTCCATCACCAACCTCATTATCACCTTTGCCCAAAAAAAAGACAGACCAACATTTAAAATAATAACTACAGTCTATTGACAACAAATCCAAATTGCTGAAACTGATTTAAACTCATCACCATCTTCATCGTTCGAACTGCTGTCCCCTGACTCGGCATACACTGGGCTACCATGTTCTTCTGAAGAAGTGTCATAGTCATCTACAATACATTCATCATCTTCATCCAATTGCATCTTCCTTTTCTTTTTCTTGCCCAATTGCATCTTCCGCTTAAATGCAGCTATCTCTTCATCGTCCATGTGTAAACTTTCAATGACGAAGTTGCTAGGTGTTGACCAATCATCATCGCTATCATCATATTCATCAAGAATCGGTGTAGACTCACTCATAGAATTGTTCAGCCACTCCATGATTGGGTTGCCTTCATCATAAAGAGCAAGATCCATCATCATGCTACATGGATCAGGATCTTTTTCTTAAAAGTTCTGAAAGTCAGCTTCGAATTGTTGGATGCACAGCTTCAGATTATAATGCACGTACACCAATTTCTCCAGCTTGTCATAGCCTAAACGATTTCTTACTTTTGTATGCACCAAAGCAAACACGCTCCAGTTTCTTTCACACCCACTTGATGATACGCATGGCGAGACAACGCGCCTTGCAATCCTTTGTAATTCTGGATACTGTCCTCCATAAGAACCCCACCATTCAGCTACAATTAATTAAAAAATTAACTTGCAGCAGCTTACAAGAACATGATCACTATCAAGCAATTTATTTCAGAGATATTAGTTGCACACAGGAGTAACAACAGATCAGTACCTGCACTGGTTCTGCCATTTAGTGCTGACCACCGAGCTTCTGGAGTTCCAAATAACCCTCTCTTTTCAATGAACCGAGAAAATTGATCAATCACAGCTGTTGCTTCTGAAGTTGACTTTGCAAGCTTCTTGATTGCCATGGTTACAGCAAATTGGGAACTTGACTTTTTTGCAAGGTTTGACCTGTACAATTCTGAAGGATCAAGTGCAGCAGCTACAAAGGTAAAGAAATCACTAATATTAGAAAGATAAGAACTGAAAGCGACATTACAAATTTAGAATGGATGCAAAGAAACATTGATTGAACAAGTTTCAGATCAGTCCATAGTGTTACCTGCATGAATAATTGTACCATTGAGAATATATCGAAGCCTTTTACTGATCACTTCAGCTACCTTCTTATGAAAATCTCCTTTACCATGTTTTATTTGTTTTATTTTACCAGTTATCTCATTATACGCCTGTATCATCTTTGGAAGGAAGCCATATATAGTACCATTCTGTTGTTGATCAGCATAGCGAAGAACACAGAAAAGTGGTCCAACAACTTTCAAGACCAATTCCATCTTTTCCCACCACACCCTATTTGTCAAGCAATCATATGCAAATTCATGGTCTGGATCATTTCTCCATTCACTGTTCTTCCTCAACGACCTTACTAATACAATCATAAATGAATTCTGCATTTTGGACCTCACCAGTTGCATTCACAGTCTTGTGAAAGAACATGCGACCATTGCAAAAGATCATAAAGTTAATAATACACATCATATGGTTGCTTGTCCATGAATCACACATGAGGGTGACTCCAAATCGATCCCAATCTTCCCTAAAAGACTTCATGTGAGCTTTCAAGTCATTAAAGTTATGTTCTAGCAATGGACCGTCTATATCTTTTCCTTTTGGGATAGGCACATCACCAAATTGTTGAGTCAATTTAATTGCTGATCGAAAGTAGGGGCAGTCAGCTTTCCTTCCAGGAACATCATTGGCATGGAACCACTTAGACCAAGTTTTCGCAAGCCTAAGCGCGGAATCCCCACTAAGCATAGTGTCAATTCGAGGCTGTAAGGGCGCCTTACTACGTGCCAAGTCTATGTCAAAGGGAGCTTTTGAAGAACTTGGGTTCTGGTAGAAACTGTCAAGCAAACTTTGTCTAGTGGAGGCAACAGCCCCACTGCCACTGCTAATTGCCTTGCCTAAGGTAGCGGACTTACTCCCACTGCTACTTGCTTTGCCTAGATTTGAAAGCCCAGTACTAGTGGCACTTCTCTTATGAAAGCCCAGTACTAGTGGCACTTCACATTACCAGATATTGCACACAAATGCTCCGTTAAGCGGGTCTTCCCTCCACTTTTCTGGCCTGCAGAACAGTAGCCACACTTCCAGCCATTTGTACCCGACTGTGTCTCATGGCTCCATGTATCTTCAATTGGTCCTTTCAATTTTATCCGCCTCCCTAAAAAACAGTGTGATCCATCGTTAGAACAGAACAATTCATGGATGAAACATGAAACAAAAAAAGGTATTTTGCTACACAAACAGACCTCCAGTAGTAACCGCATATGTGTCAGCCACACTGGATGGCTCGCCGCTGCTGCCAGGTACTTTCCCCTTGCCACTGCTATGGCATTCCATCTCTCCTAGAATTTGTCTGCCAATTAGGATTGAAACATGCTGTATCAAAATTCCTAAAATAAATTTCATTTTATACAAGAGTAATTATTCTGTACAAAATTGCAGGTTGATACACGCTTCCAGTTAAGCGTACTATTCTCTAATCCACCAAGTTGAACAAATAAAAGAAATTATTTTGTACTCAAACAACATCCTAGAATGATTCAGCACTAATTATTCAGCTAGCAAAGCACCACTGCACTTCTCTACCATCTACCATCTATTGCTTCATATAGGCATGGACGTTTTGATGACTGATGCTTACGAAAATTTAATTGAATGCTTCAGAGCTTTGAACACCTCCTAATATTGAAAATGACACAAACTGGATGTCAGGAATTATTATTTCCTTTCTTCCTCAGTTCTCATGTTTCAGGCCATAAGATATGTGTGAGAGGAATAATCCCTGCTCTTCCATTGATTGATCAAGAGTTTATAAAGGAGCTACATGACTCTTCAACTACTAAGACTCTTCATTCTAGACTATACAAATTCTAGGCTATTCATATTTTAATAATATGGAATCAAACTAACATTAAGCAAAAGTTACACAGCACATATGGAAGTGCAGAACATTAACTTCAAATGCTTGTTTTCTTGAGCATACATAGGCACACAGACTTACCAGTTTACACACAAAGCAGTGATCAAACTAACAAATTTACAAGATAGAATCCTTTAGACAAAACATAGAGCCCTTGAGTTAAAACC